>NC_133619.1:438673851-438753851 GCF_048593235.1 Sminthopsis crassicaudata
TTAATGTATGCATTGCTTCCCTCCGTTATAATGTCCACTACTGGAACGTAGGAATTATTTCGGTTTTTATCTTTGTGTCCTTGAACACAATATCTGGCAAATAGCAAACATTTAACCAATCCTTCTTGAAGCTGGAGATTGATTGTATAAGCTGAGGTACATACATTATATGCCTCTTGCCCCATGCAGTTTACTTGCCGGTAGGGCACTGGTTAGATATTGATAGGTAGTTAATATTTGGCTTCCAGCCCACCTCTAATTCTTTCTGATGCTAAATGAGATCATTGGCTCCACTTACTTTTCAATTTTATTTTCCCATTTAGGAAGCCGTAGATCAGATAGATAGACTGCAGGAAATGCTTCAGGAAGCTATGCAATCGGTCACCATTAATAGAGAAAGCTCCGAAGAATCAAAGCTCCTCTAAGAAGTACAGCTACTTATGGACGGGCGATAAAGTGGAGTTTATGAAGCAGCTCCTTCTCTATGGGTGATTTCTGAGTGCCAAGGAACTAAAATGGTGTGCAGCCCACGGGCTCCAGGAACCCACAGCAGTTAGTACACTTTTGAGAACAGGTAGTGAATTTCAGCTGAATCTAGCATCACATTTTTCAATTCCAAGGACAGTTGTTAAACTATCAAGTGTTTGGGAGATAACAAATTCTCTTTCTTTCCCTCTCAATGATACTCCTCTCCACCCCGCTCTCCTTTAAGATCAACAACGATAAAACGGGACGTGATGAAGTTGGCAAGTTTTAGAAGCAGAAGAGATTTAGTGGCTGGTTCGAAGTTGATAGTAAACCTTTGAAAGTGGCTTTGATGAGTGTTATAAAAAATAATGAAGTTGGATGTTCAAGAGCATCTCCTTCCCCACATAACCTGCAGGCAGGCTAATTTGCATTCTGTTGATTGCAAGGGAAAATTAAAATAATGGCAAATCGTTTGACGAATCCATCCTCATAGAATTCTAATCTAACACAAATAATAAGTATTTTAATGCTTGTACTGTGTACTTATTTTTAGTCTCGCATTCTGTATATTATAAGAGGGTTGCTTTCATGCATGCAAAATACAATTCTCTTCTTGTGAAAACTAGACACAATGCTTATACATTGGTTTGATTGCAGTTACTTGTTCATTAATATAATTGATACATGTGGCTTCCCCTAAGTTTTCACATACTCTATATTAATTAACTGTTGACATTTGCTCAGATCACACACTAGTGTTCTTGAGCTGGGGAAATTCATTCCTGTGAAATGGCCAAAATTTAGCCAGAGAAATAACTGCTCGGTACTTGTTGGTATAATGGAATGTCTGATGGCTCTCTGTGATCATCAATCAGCAGCTGACCATTTGTAACCTCTATATTTCACTGCTGAACTCCTCAGAGCCTATGGCAGAGAGTGGCTAGGATGGATTTATAGTCAGTTCAAGTTAAATAGTCAAGGTAAAAAGGTGTTCCATTTTGTTGCCTCTTGGAGAAAATTGCCTTCCTAGTTAGTGAACTGAATTTAATCGCACTATCCATGGTTTAAGAAGATAATTAAAAAAATTTCCATAGTATTTTGTTTTTCTAAATACACTTAAAGATAATTTTTCACATTCATTTTTGAAAGCCTTTTGTTCCAATTTTTTCTCCCTCTCATTACTTCCCCCCTCCCTAAGACAGTAAGTAATCTGATATAGGTTAAATGTGTGCAATTCTTTTAAACATATTTCCATATTTGCCATATTGTACAAGAAAAATAAGACCAAAAGGGGAAAAAATGAGAAAGAAAAATAAACAAACAAACAAAAAGGTGAAAATGCTATGTTCTGATACAGACTTCATAGTTCTCTCTTTGGATGTGGATAGCATTTTCCATCACAAGTATATTAGAACTGCCTTGAATCATTGCATTGTTGAAAAGAGCCGAGTCCAACATAGTTGATTATTATATAATCTTGTTACTGTGTATAGTGTTCTTCCGATTTTTCTCACTTCACTCAGTATCAATTCATGTAAGATTCCCATACTTTTCTGAAATAAGCCTGCTCATCATTTCTTACAGAACAATAATATTCCATTACAATCATATACCATAATTATTCAGCCATTCCCCAATTGATGGGCATGCACTCAATTTCCAGTTCCTTGCAAATACAAAAAGGGCTGCTACAAACATTTTTACATATGATCTCGTTTATGATCTCTTTGGGAGACAGAGGAAGATTTTTTTTTTTAAATAGTACTTGTGATATTCTTGGACAATTTTCAAGACATTTTTAGATCAGGTATAACTAATTAAAGGTATTTTGAAAAAAAAATAGTAATTCTTCTCTCCACTTTAAAGTTGGGATTAGAATAGATACATCCAAGGGAGTTATTCATCAAGATTATTCAGAATAAAATTAAATATTAAAAAAACCTTATGCTTGTACCTTATTCATTTGCATATTCATTTTGACTTATCAGAATGAAAAGAATGAAAAATGTATTCCTTATTTGTAATAGATGTATAACTTCTGTATTTTTTCCAGCTTTGTGATGGAATTGGTCTATTAGGCATCCTATAGTAACAAAATCATGAAGCTGAGTTTCTAGTAGTATAGGAAACCTAACTTTATAAAAACTACTTGGATTTTAATAAAAACAGTAAGACTACAATGCTAAGATTTGGTCTTTGTGGATATGATGTATTTTGTATTTCTGGTTCAATTTAGGACTTCTTTCTTCCATAAGAGGTAATTGCAATTTAACCAAGAAATATCAGAGTTCTAATCTATGCAGATTGGATATAGTCCAGGGCTAAATGTAACAAAACTAGTTTAAGAGTGATGGACCTAGAATCAAGATCTGAGTTTGAATTTTGCCTCAGGCATTTATTAGCTTTATGACTCTGAACAGGTAACTTAATGTCTCTCAGCCTCAGTTTTCTCATCTGTAAAATGAATATAACAATAGTACAACTGATCTCAGAGTTGTTGTAAGGATGAAATGAGATGTAGCAGCATTTTGCAAATCATAAAGCACTAATTAAATATGTGGAGATCTGATAAGATCCATGATAGAATACTTAGGGAGACTTGATAAGCCAGGAAAAAAAGTGGGAGGTAATATAACAAGAATCTGCAGAGGGAATACAGTCAAGTGGGTTGGGTGGGCCACATTTCTGTGACTTGCTCAAGATCACAGATAAACACAAACAGAATTGATTCCTAATAGGTAGTTCTTCTGAACTGAGTAATAACATATATATATATATATATATATATATATATAATATGTGTGTGTGTATTTGGGTTGTTGAAAATTCCTTTATGTTTGAAAGAGGAGGGCATGTTGCCACTACTTATACATTGTCTTAAATGAATATTGAATAGTTATGAGAAAGTAGGACTTAGTGTCATGATATCATTCTATATCCTGAGAAGCTCAGAATACAGACAGTTCTCACTTTCTGTAAACTCACATTATACAGTGCTCTTGCTGGTTCATAGCAGGCAGACAGACAGTGGCAGAGCCCCACTCCCACCATGAATCTTCTGCTCTAGGCACTGAAGTTGCTGGGGCTGCAAGAACATAGAGCAGACTCCAGCCACTTGGAATTCCAGGAAGAAAGAAGATATGAGGAAGAATTCACTTACATTAAGCAAGAACTGTTAGCTATATAAAAAATTGAAACAGGGGATCTAAGTTTGAATTCTAGCTCCACTATATCTACTACCTGACAAGTCATTTTTCTTCAATGCTTATTTTCCTCATATGTCAAATTAGGAATAACTCAATTTATCTGAGCCTCAGATTACATGTGTATATATGTATATATATAATGAGGAGCTCAGACTAGGTGACTTTTAAATCTCATCCAATTGGACATTCTTGTAAATGTAGCCTCTTGATAAAGGAGCTGATGGAAAGTGTAGTTTTTTTTAAACTGGAAGGTCTGAATTATTATGGGAGGGGAAAGCTTAGAGGAAGCCTAAAACTTTTAAGTAGTGTTGAGAGAGATAAGGGCCTGATATATTTGAGCAAGTGTCAGAGATGGCCATTTTTTTAAAATAGCTTTTTATTTACAAGATATGTGCATGGGCAATTTTTTAGCACTGACAATTGCAAAACCTTTTGTTCCAACTTTTCCCCTCCTTCCCCCCACCCCTTCCCCCAGATGGCAGGTTGACCAATAGGGCTGGCCAATTGTAAGGGAAGGGCATCATGATCCTGAAATAAATGTGATCATGAACAGATAGGTAGAGCCTGGTCTAGCTTATACATTCACTTAAGGAGTGACCTGCATAGATATAATTTATTAACTCCTGAAGACAGGTGAATTTATCCCCTCTCACTTCTTCTGCTTCATTTCGGTTGGGCTGCTAGGTGAATTGGCATTTTTAAGGCAAATGGGCTTAAGTGACTTGCCCAGGGTCGACAGCTAGGAAGTGTTAAGTGTCTGAGGTCATATTTGAACTCAGGTCCTCCTGACTTCAGGGCTGGTGCTCTATCCACTGCATCACTGAATTGGCATTTCTTATCATTAAATCTTGTTTATTCACTGTCTTCACTTTTATACCAGTCTTTTCTTTTCATAAAAATAAGCTGATTTTTACTACATTTGCTAATGGAAAAGGACAAAAGAGAATCTCTGAACCACTAGCTTTCAACTTCATTGAGAACCTATTTTGAAATTCTCTCTATAGCCACAAAGGTAGAGGGCTGAATTCAGTAAGACCCTCTTGTAGAACTTTGAATCTGTAATTTTGTTTCTCTGACAAGTTTAGGCCCAGACAAAGCAAAGCATAAAAAAGGTTGCTAAAAATCATGTGATGATGGCAATGTGTTTTGCAAGACTACACATGTATAACTTATGTCAAATTTGCTTGTCTTCTCAATGTGAAGGGAGGGAGGGAGAGAATTGGAATTCAGAATTTGAAAAAGAATGTTAAAATTGTTTTTTATATGTAATTGGGGAAAATATTATAATAAAAAATTAAAAATCACATAAAGACAATTAGCATTCTATCCTGACACCTTTGAAGCATTATGAATGTTTAGGAAGATTTTAGAGGTAGGAAAAATAGCTAGGACATTAAACTTACATATTTCTAATTCCCTATTATTGAAGGATGCTGAGGTAGCTATCTTGAGTTTGGGAGTTCTGAGCTGCAGTTAGGGCTAAAGCTGTGTGGTGAGCTTCTGAGAAGAGAGAGTGGAGAGCTTCCATGTTGATAAGTATTGGGAGGGAGCCACTCAGGAGTGGCTGCCACACTTCCAGTAAGGGAGAACTAGGGAAACCTAGTGTCCAAAAGTAAAACAAAACAATTAAGAGGTTTTTGTAATAGACTTGGGGGAAAGAGATAAGGCTCTGAACTAGTGTGAGAGGAGGGAAAGGATAAAGTCAGAATACCCTCTGGAATTGCAAGGATTAATGTTGGCAGCTTTTAGCTGTTGTTTAATTTGACACAAACTCTTCAGCATGGAAAAGACTTCTTCAACCTATATTCCCACTGAGTTTGTGGTCTTGGCTTACATTAGGCAGTTGGTAGCACAGGAGATAGAAAAGTTCAATCTGGCCCCAGTACTTACTTGCAAGTATGACCTTGGGCAAACCATGTAACTTGTTTGCCTCAGTTTCTTTGATTGTAGAATGGGGATAATAATAGCACTTACTTCTTAGAGTAGTTGTGATGATCAAATGAGATAATATGTATAAAGTGGGCAGGTAATTGGCACAGTTGATAGTGTTGGGAGGACCTCAGTTCAAATCTGGACTCAGACATTTACTAGCTGTGTGATCTTGGGTAAATCACTTAACCTTATTTGCCTCAGTTTTCTCTTCTGTAAAATGAGCTGGAAAAGAAAAAGGGAAAACCAGTCCATTCTCTTTGCCAAGAAAATCCCAAATGAGGTCACAAAGAGTCAGATTCAACTGAAATGACTGAATGATAGTCCCTTGCTCATTGTGTATTAGGTAGTGTGATACAGATTTTCATTTGCCTACAAATTCTCTCTCATAGGCTAGCAAAGTCTGAAGGTCTCATCATTATAATTAATAATGAGTTAGAAAGTAACACCTCCCTTACTCACTGAGAAAGCTTATTCCATGTTAACCATGTCATAAAAAAAAGAGAAAAAATTTAAAAGGGAAAAAAAATTATACTTCAATTTACAGTCAAGAGTTCATCACTTTTCTTTGTGGAGATAGGTAGCATTTCTTGTTATAAGTCTTTTGGAATTATCTTGGATCATTGTATTGGTCAGTCATTGAATCTTTCACAGTTGATCATTACAACATAACTATTACTGTGGAGAATGACTTGGTTCTGCTCACCTTACTTTGCATCAGTTCATAGTCTTCCCAGGTTTTTGTGAACCCATCCATTTCATCATTTCTTCTAACATTCCAATAGTATTCCATCACAATCATATAATAAAACTTGTTCAGCCATACCCTAATTGATGGGTATCCACCCAATTGACAATTTTTTGTTATCACAAAAATAGTTGCTACAAATATTTTTTGTACATATAGGTCCTTTCCCTTTTTGTTTGATCTATTTGAGATACAGATGTAGTAGTGCTAACCACTGTTTTATAGCCTTTTGGACATAGTTCCAAATTGTTTTCCAGAAAATTTAGGTCAGTTCACAACTCCAAAAACTTTTCATTATTGTATTTATTTCCTCATATCTCATCAACACCTATCATTTCTGATGGATCTGAAGTGGTACCTCAGAGTTGTTTTACTTTGCCATTCTTTAATCAATAGTAATTTAGAACTTTTCCCCCTTATGATGTTCTATAGCTTTGATTCTTCTGAAAATTTCCAGTTCGTAGTCTGGTTTATCAGTTTGGGGGAATGGCTTTTATTTTTACAAATTTGATGCAATTCCCTATATCTGAGAATATTGTTGTAATTTTTTTGGATATTATGTGATATTATTGGTACCTTTTAGTACAGTGTAGTTTTCCTGATTATCTTTTTAAAGTAGGTTGACTTTTGCTTTTGTTTTGTTTGAAATCATATTTGCTACCTTTGCCTTTTGTGCTTCAGGTGAAGGATATTAGATTCTGCCCACTCCTCTTATTTTAACTCTATGTGTGTGTGTGTTTCTTTTTCAAATGTATCTTTTGTAAAACAACATATTGCTGGATTTATAATACATTCTTCTGTTTACTTCTCTTGTGAATGAATTCATACTATTCACATTCATAGTAAATAACTGTATGTTTATCCTTTGTTTATCCTTTCCTCTTTCTTTTTATCCTGTTCCTCCTCAGATGTTTGTTTTGTTTCTGATCATTGTCTCCCATAATCTTCTTTTCCTTTTATCACCTCACTTTTCTCTTAACCCCTTTCTCTCCTATTTTCCTGTTGGGTAAAAATTTCTATACCTATCTGAGTGAGTATGTACACACACACACACACACACACACACACATTTTCTTTCTTCATTGAACCAATTCTGATGAGAGTGAGGTTCAGGCCACCCCCTCTCCCTGCTTGCCCCTCAACTATAAAAGCTCTTCTTTGTGTACCTCTTTTTCTATGAGATATTTTCCCTATTCTTCCTTACCCTTTCTCCTTCCAATATATCCCTCTTTCTCATCCTTTCATTTTCTGGCAGATCATTCCAACATAATTAACCCACACCCATAGCATAGTCCCTGCTTTCTGGTCTGTGATATATGAAAAAAAAAAAAAAAAAATATATATATATATATATATATATTTACTTAGGAAGTTCCCCTGATCCCCTACAGACCTAAAGTCTTTTCCTCTTCTTGGTTCTGGAAGTATGACCAGGTTTCCTGATTTCCTGCAGTCATAAGGGCTCTCTGCTTTGGAACTGTGAACAGGATTCCCAGATGCTTTGTGACTGGCCCCAAGTGCTCTTCTCTGCCCTGGAATTGCAACTGAGAACTGTGTGAAGGCAGTAGAACTGCCTAACAGCAGCTGGCCCTGCACCCCATGCTGATAAAAGGTTCCCATAATCTATTTCTATCCAGTTGTCTACTCCCTCACAAATCTGTGTTGAGAGCTTCCAAAACTGATACCTCTATTATCACAGCCACCCTCAAGACCTATTGCTCACATTGTCACAACTTAGGCTCCAGTCCAGCCTCAACTAATGAAGTCACAGATCTCTCTTGTTGCATTCTTAAATTGTCTTTGACTGGAAAGATGTCTCACCCTTACCTTTTTAATTTTAATTTTTTGACTCTGATACTACAGAATTCAATTTGAGGAGTTATTTTAAAGTTGTTGGAAGGGAAGGAATACTGGGAGAATTCAGCTGGGTTGCTGACTCTATTCTGCTACTTTAGCTCCCTCTTACCCTCTCTTCTAAGGAAAGCTCCATGAGGGAAGGGGCTGTTTTTGCTTTTTCTTTGTATTTTTAGTGCTTAGCACTAAATGGTTTAATAAATGCTTATTAATTCATTGATTGATTCCAGGGTAGGGCTCTTTAGCCCTTTCCCACAAATTGTTTTGATACCTTAGGGAAGTAGGAAATGAGATATGGGATTAGTGGGTGGATAGAGTTGCAAGAATAGGTAAGAAGCAGGGAATTGTGACTCCATTATGGTAGTCACTATCTCTCATCTAAACCCTGTCTTTCCTAGCCCTTTCCTGCTACATTTAATAATTTAATACATTTTGTTGTTGTTATTGTTGTGGAATGTTACAGAGATAGAGCTACTGAATGGGTAGTTAGCTGGGGGTAGTGTTGTATGAGTCACCACAAATGGAGAGGGACACTTAAACCAAAATTTACCTACTTTACAATTTTGCCAGCTGAGACTCAGCAGAGTAATAAAACCATGTTTTCTTTAATGATGTTCTAGTAAAGTCCTTGCAAAACTTCAGGTTGTTACTGAATTTAATCTGTTATGGGTTGCTGTATTTTATGAAATTACAACAATTCAACAAATGATATAATTGCTCTAAATACTGCTTTTAATATAATTATGTGAAACTGTCACTAGAACATGCAATTGCATTATATAATGTAATTATGACATATAATGATATCATAAAATTCTTTAAACAATACATGTAAATGATGCTGTTTTCATGTCACTGAGGGTTTCAATTTTTCCATCCAACAAGGCCCTAGTGTTTTTATTTTTAAGTTTGATAGGCAGTGTAGATAAGTTTGTGAGATAATTAGTACTAGTGCTCAGAGCAGTAGACTGGAAGTGAGAACATCATTATGTAGTGAAAAGAATACAATATTAAGAAAGAATTGACCTGAATTAGGATACTGGCTCTTTGACTACTACTATCAGTGTGACTTAAAACAAGTCACTTAATATCTCTGGGAGTTGTTTTCCTTATTTATAAAATGGGGAGATGAGAAGGGAAATATTCTGTTTCTTGTCCTTTGCCCATATAAACTTTACCCTTTCTTCTAGTTCCAGATCAATTAAATCTCACTTCATCTTTGAAATCTTTAAAAAGTTTTTTCAGACCACATTGATTTCTCTCTTCTTAAATATTAATGCATTTACAATCTGAATTCAGAATCAGAATTTTATTTTGGTTATGGTTGTTGTTCAGTTGTTTCAATCAAGTCTGATGCTTCATGATGCTTCAAAAACATTTGGAGTTTTCTTGGCAAAGATACTGGAGTAGTTTGCAATTTCCTTTTCCAGTTCATTTTACAGATAGAATTTTATGATTTTGGGGTAATAGTTATAAAGCAAATAGTGGCTGCAATATGATCTTTAAAATAAATTGCAAAGACTAAAGCAGCATAAAGTAAAAGTGAACTTGAGTTTAAGGTTAGGTAAAATTTAAATAGGAGAGAGGCAGTGCAGAAGAGTGGGAGAGAGGATCAGAGTCAAGAAAATCTGGTTCAAGTCCCATCTCTAGCCTACACAGACTGTGCAAGGTAAATCATCTAACCACTCAGTGCCCATGGCAACTTTCTGAGGTCCTGAGCTGCAGAATGGTTGTAAATCTGATTTGATAGAGGGACTTCTTTTACAGGAAATTCTCTTCTTTAAGGAAATCACACTTTTAAACAAAAAGAATGACAATTACAATTTTTTTTTTATTTTTTTATTATATATATATATATATATATTTTATAATATTATCCCTTGTATTCATTTTTCCAAATTACCCCCCCTCCCTTATTCCCTCCCCCCGACGACAGGCAATACCATACATTTTACATGTGTTACAATATAGTCTAAGTACAATACATGTGTGTGAATATCATTTTCTTGTTGCACAATAAACATTAGAATCCGAAGGTACATGCAACCTGGGCAGACAGATATTAGTGCTAACAATTTACATTCCCCTCCCAGTGTTTCTTCTCTGGGTGTATCTACCTCTGTCCATCATTGATCAACTGGAAGTGAGTTGGATCTTCTTTATGTTGAAGATTTCCACTTCCATCAGAATACATCCTCATACAGTATCGTTGTTGAAGTATACAGTGATCTTCTGGTTCTGCTCATTTCACTCAGCATCAGTTGATTTAAGTCTCTCCAACCCTCTCTGTATTCCTCCTGCTGGTCATTTCTTACTGAGCAATAATATTCCATAACTTTCATATACCACAATTTACCCAACCATTCTCCAACTGATGGACATCCATTCATCTTCCAGTTTCTAGCTACAACAAAAAGAGCTGCCACAAACATTTTGGCACATATATGTCTCTTTCCGCTCTTTAGTATTTCTTTGGGATATAATCCCAGTAGTAGCGCTGCTGGGTCAAAGGGTATGCACAGTTTGATAACTTTTTGGGCATAATTCCAGATTGCTCTCCAGAATGGCTGGATTCTTTCACAACTCCACCAGCAATGTATTAGTGTCCCAATTTCCCCACATCCCCTCCAACATTTGTCATTATTTGTTCCTGTCATCTTAGCCAATCTGACAGGTGTGTAGTGGTATCTCAGAGTGGTCTTAATTTGCATTTCTCTGATCAGTAGTGATTTGGAACACTCTTTCATGTGAGTGGATATAGTTTCAATTTCTTCCTCTGAGAATTGTCTGTTCATATCCTTTGACCATTTATCAATTGGAGAATGGTTTGGTTTCTTATAAATTATGGTCAGTTCTCTATATATTTTGGAAATGAGACCTTTGTCAGAACCTTTGTTTTTAAAAATATTTTCCCAATTTGTTACTTCCCTTCTAATCTTGTTTGCATTAGTATTATTTGTACAGAAACTTTTTAGTTTGATGTAATCAAAATCTTCTATTTTGTGATCAATAATGATCTCTAGTTCTCCTCTGGTCATAAATTCCTTCCTCCTCCACAAGTCTGAGAGGTAGATTATCCTCTGTTCCTCTAATCTATTTATTATCTCCCTCTTTATGCCTAAATCATGGACCCATTTTGATCTTATCTTGGTATATGGTGTTAAGTGTGGATCCATATCTAATTTCTGCCATACTAATTTCCAGTTTTCCCAACAGTTTTTTCCGAATAATGAATTTTTATCCCTAATGTTGGAATCTTTGGGTTTGTCAAAGATTAGATTGCTATAGATGTACCCTTTTTTGTCCTTTGTATCTAATCTGTTCCACTGATCTACCGGTCTATTTCTTAGCCAATACCAAATGGTTTTGGTGACTGCTGCTATATAATATAGCTTTAGATCAGGTACACTTAGACCACCTTCCTCTGAGTTTTTTTTCATTAGTTCCCTTGCAATTCTTGACCTTTTATTCTTCCATATGAATTTTGTTGTTATTTTTTCTAGGTCATTAAAATAGTTTCTTGGGAGTCTGATTGGTATAGCACTAAATAAATAGATTAGTTTGGGGAGTATTGTCATCTTTATTATATTCGCTCGGCCTATCCAAGAGCACTGAATGTCTTTCCAATTATTTAAATCTGATTTTATTTTTGTGGCAAGTGTTTTGTAATTTTTCTCATATAATTCCTGACTTTTCTTTGGTAGATGGATTCCCAAATATTTTATACTCTCAACATTTGTTTGGAATGGAATTTCTCTTTGTATCTCTTGCTGTTGCATTTTGTTAGTGATATATAAAAATGCCGAGGATTTATGTGGATTTATTTTGTATCCTGCCACTTTGCTGAAATTTTGAATTATTTCTAGTAGCTTTTTAGCAGAGTCTTTGGGGTTCTCTAAGTATACCATCATGTCATCTGCAAAAAGTGATAGTTTAATTTCCTCATTTCCTACTCTAATTCCTTGAATCTCTTTCTCGGCTCTTATTGCCGAGGCTAGCGTTTCTAGTACTATATTGAATAGTAATGGTGATAGTGGGCAACCTTGTTTCACTCCTGATCTTACTGGGAAAGGTTGCAGTTTATTTCTATTGCATATTATGCTTACTGACGGTCTTAAATATATACTCCTGATTATTCTAAGGAATAATCCATTTATTCCTATACTCTCAAGAGTTTTTAGTAGGAATGGATGTTGGATTTTGTCAAATGCTTTTTCTGCATCTATTGAGATGATCATATGGTTCTTATTAATTTGATTATTAATATGGTCAATTATATTAATAGTTTTCCTAATATTAAACCAGCCCTGCATTCCTGGAATAAATCCTACTTGATCATAGTGTATTATCTTGGAGATGATTTTCTGAAGTCTTTTTGCTAATATCTTATTTAAGATTTTAGCATCAATATTCATTAAGGAGATTGGTCTATAATTTTCTTTCTCAGTTTTCGATCTACCAGGTTTAGGTATCAGTACCATGTCTGTGTCATAAAAGGAATTTGGTAGGACTCCTTCATCCCCTATTTTTTCAAATAATTTATATAACATTGGGGCTAATTGTTCTTTAAATGTTTGGTAGAATTCACATGTGAATCCATCTGGCCCTGGGGATTTTTTCCTGGGGAGTTGATTAATAGCTTGTTCTATTTCTTTTTCTGAAATGGGACTATTTAAGCAATTTATCTCCTCCTCTGTTAATCTAGGGAGCCTATATTTTTGGAGGAAGTCATCCATTTCACTTAAGTTATCAAATTTATTGGCATAAAGTTGAGCAAAGTAACTCCTTATTATTTCTCTAATTTCCTCTTCATTGGTGGAAAGATCCCCCTTTTCATTTGTAAGACTATCAATTTGATTTTCCTCTTTCTTTTTTTTGATCAAATTTACCAAAGGTTTATCTATTTTATTGGCTTTTTCATAAAACCAACTCTTGGTTTTATTTATTAATTCAATAGTTTTTTTACTTTCAATTTTATTGATTTCTCCTTTTAATTTTTGTATTTCGAGTTTAATTTTTGGTTGGGGGTTTATAATTTGGTCTTTTTCTAGCCTTTTAAGTTGTAAGCCCAATTCGTTAATCTTCTCTTTCTCAATTTTCTTCAAATAAGCCTCTAAAGATATAAAATTTCCCCTTATTACCGCTTTAGCTGCATCCCAAAGATTTTGATATGATGTCTCATCATTATCATTATCTTGGGTGAAATTGTTAATTGTTTCTATAATTTGCTCTTTCACCCAGTCATTCTTTAAGATGAGATTATTCAGTTTCCAATTACTTTTTGGTCTATTTACCCCTAACTTTTTACTGAATGTAGCTTTTATTGCATTGTGATCTGAGAAGAAGGCATTTATTATTTCTGCCTTCCTACATTTAATTTTGAGATCTTTATGTCCTAGTATATGGTCAATTTTTGTATAGGATCCATGAACTGCTGAGAAGAAAGTATATTCCTTCCTATTGCCATTCAGTTTTCTCCAAAGGTCTATCATACCTAGTTTTTCTAATGTTCTATTTACTTTTTTAATTTCTTTCTTGTTTGTTTTGTGGTTTGATTTGTCTAAATCTGAGAGTGCAAGGTTGAGATCTCCCACTATTATAGTTTTACTGTCTATTTCTTCTTGCAGTTCTCTTAACTTTTCCTTTAGAAAGTTAGATGCTATACCACTTGGTGCATATATGTTTAGTATTGATATGGCTTCATTATTTATGCTACCTTTCAGCAGGATATAGTTTCCTTCCTTATCTTTTTTAACGAGATCTACTTCTGCTTTTGCTTGATCTGAGATAAGGATAGCTACCCCTGCTTTTTTGGCTTTACCTGAAGCATAATAGGCTCTGTTCCAACCTTTTACCTTTACTCTGTATGTATCTCCCTGCTTTAAGTGTGTTTCCTGTAGGCAACATATTGTAGGGTTCTGCTTTTTGATCCAATCTACTATCCGTCTCCGTTTGATGGGATCGTTCATCCCATTTACATTTACAGTTAAAATTACTAATTCTGTATTTCCTGCCATCGTATTATCCCCAGATTATGCTTTTTTCCCTTGACCCCCCTGATCCCCCTCCCCGATATTTAATTTACAGACCCCCCTTGTGACGCGCAACCCTCCCTCTTTTTTTTTTTTTTTTTTTTTTTTTTTTTTAGGATCCCTCCCCCCTCCCTCCAAGTCCCTTCACTTATTCCCCTTTTCCTTTTCCCTTTTCCTCTCCCCCCTTTTAATGAGGTGAGAGAAAATTCTCTGAAAAACAAATATGTTAATTATTTACTCTTTGAGCCTCTTCTGATGAGAGTAAGATTCACACAATGATTCTCCCCCTCACTAAGTTCCCTCAGATATGGTGTATTTTCTATGTCTCTTCCTGGGATGTAGTTTCCCTCTTTTTATCACTCCTTCCCCTTTTTCTGAACCGACCTCCTTCCCTTTACCACACCCCCCTTTTTTTCTTTTATATCAGTAAAATCAAATTATCCTTGAGTATTTTTTATATACCCACAACAGAGTTACAGTTCTCAAGGGTTCTGTGTACCTTTTTCTGTTTCTCTTCAGTCTTGTGGATGTAGATCAAATTTTTTGTTTAAGTCTGGTTTTTTTCTTAGAAACATATAGAATTCCTCTGTTTCATTGAATGACCATCTTCTTCCGTGGAAAAAGATGCTAAACTTAGCTGGGTAGTTCATTCTTGGTTGCAGTCCTTGATCTTTTGCCTTACGGAATATCAGGTTCCAGGCCCTTCTATCTTTTAATGTGGAGGCAGCCAGATCTTGGGTGACCCTTATTGTGGCACCTTGGTATTTAAATTGTTTTTTTCTAGCTGCTTGCAGGATTTTCTCCTTTGTGTGGTAATTCTGCAGCTTAGCCACAATATTCCGTGGTGTTCTTTTTTTAGGGTCTATTTCAGAAGGAGTTCGATGAATTCTTTCCACATCTACTTTCCCTTCTGTTTCTATTATCTCTGGACAGTTCTCTTTGATAATTTCCTGTAAAATAGAATCTAGGCTCTTTTTTTGGTCATAGTTTTCTGGAAGTCCAATAATCCGCAGATTATCTCTCCTAGATCTATTTTCCAGGTCTATAGATTTTCCCAGTAAGTATTTGACGTTGTTCTCCAGCTTCTCATTTTTTTTGTTTTGTTTGACTGATTCTTGGGTTCTCTGTGAATCATTCATTTCTATTTGTTCCATCCTGACTTTTAAGGAGTTATTTTCTTCTTTCACAGTTTTTAGTTCTTTTTGTAAATGCCCAATTTCGTTTTTAAATGAATTATTTTGCTCTATTGAATTTTTTTCCATTTCCCTAATTTTTTTTTTTTGAGAATTATTTTCTTTTTCCAATTCAGAAATTCTATTTTCTTGAGACTTTTTTATCTTTTCCAATTCAGAAATCCTACTTTCCTGTGTTTTTTTAACCTTTTCTAATTCATAAATTTTGTTTCCCTGCATCTCCTGTGAATTCTTTATTTTTTCCAACTCCAATTTCAGGACGTTGTTATTCTCTATCATAACTTCCCTTTCCTTGCCCCATTTTTCTTCGATCTCCCTCAATTTCTTAAGAGCTTCTTCTAGGAGAGAGTTATGTGATGGGGGGCAGGAATCGTTCCCCTTTAGGTTGTTATCTTCTGAATCTTTGCTGTTAACTTCCTCGGGGTTGGGTACCCGCTCTTTCTCTGTATAGAAGGAATCTATAGTTTTTCTAGCTTTTTTGCTCATACTTAAAAAATGTTTTGGGGTCTGTCCCTGGGGTAGGAAATTATTTACTTCTTTACCAGCTTCCTCCCAGACTGGATGGATGCAGCGGCCCCTGCGCCCGCGCTAAGAGAGAGCTCTGGGAGAGAGTTCCCCACCCCCTCCCTGGAAGTGCCTCAGAGGTGATTAGCACTGCTGTGCTTTGAGGGCGTAGAATAGTGAAGACAGCAAGAAGCTCAGCCTATGTGTCCGGGTGGGGAGTGGATGTCTGCAGCAGGTGACGTGAGAAGCCCCTGCGCTCAAACTGGAAGTGTCTGCCAGAAACCGCGGTCCCTAGTTCAAAGGTTCCATTTCTCTGGGACTTCCTGGAGCTGAGTTCCACTCCCTCCAGCTAAGCTAGGCCGTGTGTGTTGCCTTGGGCCGTATCCACCCACTTGTCAGTCTCTTAACTATTCTCAGGAGGTAGCTGAGGCCACACCCCCTGGTGCCGAGTCTGCCGAGTCACCCCCAGGGTGGGTGGGTGGGGGGGGAAATCTAATCTGAGTTTTAAAATATTTTGCTTTCTCTTCTGAACTGCTAAATAATTAGCAGAGAAGAGCTAACAGCCTGTGCCAGATTCCTTTACCTCAGTGGCTTCTCTGATCCCAGAGCCCCTCCCAGCGCAATGGGCGCAGTGTGCCCCTACCCCACCGTCTGTGCTGGTCTTTCTTATTCCTCCCCTGAGAACTGACCTTTCCTGTTGAAACTCCAGATTCTCTTCAGCTGGTAAGTCGTGCTTCCAGTCCTTGTGGTATCTATCAGTCCTGAGCTAATTTTGAGACTTAATTTATCTAATTGGTTGTGAGGGAGTGAGGACATTCACTGAGTAGTGTGTTTCTTCTCCGCCATCTTGGCTCCGCCCCGACAATTACAATTTTGAAAGGAATCATGAGACTATATAACAGTGTGATGTTTTTGCAATATATTCTAACACATTAATGTATGTATAATTTCCCTCAGATAAGTTTTCCCTCCAACAATTTGGATTGCAACCCATCCATAACTGTCCATTCTGCGTAGTCTGATAGGTATTCTTTTATAAATATGGATAACTAATATTTGCATTATACTTTCAAGTATGCAAAGAGTTTAACAAACATTTTCTCATTTAATCCTCACAACAACCCAGGGAAGTGGGAGCTATTATTATCTATACGTATGAGAAAACTGAGACAGGAAATGATTAAGTCATTATTCATTTATTGAGGGTCACACAGCTAATAAGTGTCTAAAGTGTAGTTATTGAACTATCTACTCTAAAGGAGTCTTCTCAGTGTCCCGGAAACCTTTTATTTCTCTTGATATCATGGGGATAACAATGAAACAAGTTGGTTGTCCACCACTTACCCCTTGATTTTCCATTTTTTCCTAGTTAAATTTCTTTTGATATCCTTTACATACTTCTATGAAATTCTTTATTTGTAATGTCTTTAAACAGGTTGTAACTAACATGTACTTCCCCATTGCCCTTTCGGTAATCCTTAGTCTTAGTTCTTTGGAGAATGGAAGCTTTCAATACTCACAGCAGTGTCCCTGAAAGAATACTGCTATTAAAATATGAGCCTTCATTTTAGGCATTGCCTTTTACTATCAGTTCTAAAATAGTCTTGACTCTAAGATCTGGAAGAATTAGTGCAAGTAAAAGCTGTTGAGGACTTATGCATGTGCTAATTCAACTCAGCATATATTTGTTAATATTTGCTATTCAATATTTACTAACATATTGTATATAAAATTTAGATAAGATATAATCACTGCCATCATAGGGCTTCAAATTGGGTAGCTTAGCAAGCCCTGCTTGCTGTAGGTATGGAAACAGAGAAGATCAATAATTAGATGAAACCAGGAAGAAACCAAAATCCCCATTTTTACATCAGGAACAAGTTCAGATTTGAGTAAATAGTCTTTTAGTACACTGGCTCTTTAGGGCATCAAAGAAATGATGCATGGAGCTGTTTTAAGTTTTCAATAAACTCCATTGGGTCAAATATAAGGTGGTCAACCTTGGTCCTTGGAGGCCTTCTTTCCTGTGTGCAACTCAATGTCTTTTGTTGAGATTAGCTCTGCTCCTTTAAAAGAATTGTGGTCTAATTAGTATGACTATCAAGAGTACACCTCCCAGAACAAACCTAAGCTGTCCATTTGTTTTTCTCATTCCTACTACATGAATGGCCCATCTCCTTCTCTGGTCATATGTGCCCTAATTTTAAACCTGTTTATCAATCAGAATTATAGAAACAACAATAATAGCAACCAGAATCCATCAGTGTAAGCCCAAGAGTTAATTCCAGATAACGGATTATGAAAGGGTGTAGGGTTGAAGAGATCCTATTGCATGGCATGGAAGGGACATGAAATGGAAGATGGAAATGAATGGAAAATGTCTACAACTTTATGTTGGTGAACTGCTTCCATTGGGGTACTAGGGGAAGCCACATTCATACTACTAGGGACTAAGAGTGCAGGTGAGAGGGAGAAGGGAAGGGAAAAACGAGTATTGTCATCAGCAGAGACTCTATTTATACATAGAACCAAAGTGTGGCAAATGTATGAGGATGATCCAGAGTCATGATTCCCAATGTGAGTTTAAAAGAATAGACTTCAGTGGTAGGAAGCCATTAGTGTTATCTGTAATGAAAGAGTAAAAACAATGTGATTTTGTACGAGAGTGTTAGAAGCAAGCAGATGAAGTCCTAGTAGCTCAACATTAATCAAAGTTGACCTTTTAAGAAGACAAAAAACATTGACCTTTTAAGAAGACACACCTGGCCAGCATCTGCAAACCCACTGTAAAAAGACTTTACCAAAGAATAATCTGCTGAATATGACAAAGGGCTATTTAGGAGCTAACACAGAGTTCGGGGTTCCTGACTGACTCTGGCTTCTAGGTTTTCTTGACCTTCATTATTAGCTCTTTTTGACACAGTATTTTTGACCCAACTTCTGCTCAAGTGTAGCTTTTGAACTCATCTATGTTGGCCATTTTCTCTTTCTGACTGCTTTTATGCTTGACTTAGACTCTAATTTCCTGGACTCTAATTTCTTAGACTCTAAATTCCTTCTTTCTTCTCTTTACTCTAATACTTTCCCTAAGGGTAATACCATTGCTTTCTATCTTGTGTTGCTTTGGTAGTTAATTTTGTTTGGACAGTCCTTGCTGTCTAGAAGTGCCAGGTGGGAATGAAACAATTGAAAAATTTTGCTTATCTTACAATTTTGCCTAGAGCTCTGGTAGCAGCAGGTAGTCAATGCCTAAATTAAGACAATCAGGATGACAGTTTGAAAGGCTGTAAACTTAAATTTTTTACATTTCAATTCTGTCCTCCTATTAGGAGAATAAGCTGCATCTATGCCTTTCTTCCTCCTCCTTTATTATCACCAAAGTATAATATCTACGAACTCTTCTGGCAACTTCTGGAGTAGGGATTCTTAACCTGGGGTTCATGTATTGCCCAGGGTCTGTGGATAGATTTCAAGGGCTCCTTGACCTTGGATGGGAAAAAATCTTTATTCTAATAGATTTGGTTTCCCTTGTCACTACATGTTTTATATATTTTTATTTTACGAATATAAAAAATATGATTCTGAGAAGGAGTCCATAGACTTTACCAGACTGACAAAGGGGTCTGTTACACAAAAAAGATTAAGGATCCCCGACCTAGAAGATACTTTTTTGGAGAAGGCAGAGGGTCAATTATATTTTATGTTAAGCAGGTGGGAGCTTTTACTGAGCAACAGAGAATAAACAAGAGGTATTCTGGGAGTATAAGAATCTGCTAGGAAATCTAGTATTGTAGAGAGGTGTCACAGTGAAGGGTTTGGGACTACTTGAGGTTAACATTGAATTCTCTCAATAGCTTGGAGGATCACATATTTGTATCCCTATTTTGCAGATGGGAAAATTGAGACTTAGATTAAATCTATGCTCATACTACTAGTAAGTATTGGAGGCTGAATTCAAAGGCCTTTACAAGCCCTGACACCATATTGTTGCTAAATGAATCCGACTCAGGTGTTATTTAACTATCAGTAATTAGCATTCATCTTCTTTATCCTGGTCAATTTATTTTTAAAAATTATTATTATATTTTTATTATTATTATAATTGTTTTATTTTTTCTGGTTACATATGTATATTGATTTTTTAAATATACATATTTCTTTATGAACCATGAGAGAGAGAAAAAAGCACCAAAAGAAAGAAGTGAATATAGCACTTGTTGATTTACATAGTTCTTTTTCTGAATGCAAATGGTGTTTTCTATCCAAAGTTTATTGAGATGACCTTGGATCACTGAAGCATTGAGAAGAACCAAGTCTTTCATAGTTGATCATTGCACAATACTGCTATTACTGTGTACAACGTACTCCTGGTTCTGCTTGTTTCATTCAGCATCAGTTTATGTAAATATTTCCAGGTCCTTCTAAAATCAGTTTGTTCATCATTTTTATAGAACAATAATTCTATTACCTTCATTATACCACAACTTATTCAATCATTCCTCAATTGATGGGCATCTACTCATTTTTCAATTCTTTGTTACCACAAAAAAGAGCTGCTACAAACATTTTTGCACATGTGGGACCTTTTCTTTCCTTAATGATTTCTTTGGGATACAAACCCAGTAATGACACTGCTTTTAAAGCCCTATGGGACCCTGGTCAATTAATTTTGGCCTTCTCAGTTTTCTCACTTATGGGATGGGAATGATGGCATAACAGACACTTGAGAGATCTGTTTTGAGGAAATCACTTTGCAAACTATAAAAGGACCATAAGAATGTGAGCTATTTCTGTTTCTGTAAGAGATAACAATAGCATCTTAAAACTGAGTTTAAAATTAGCTTCTTGGGAGGATTCTGGAGTAGGTTGGTAAATTTCAAGTTCTCCAGATTACCCTCACAAATAGAGCAAATTTGCATCTCTAGGAAAACACAGACTAGTGAAAAAATCAAGAAGTGGGGCAGAATAGGAGTCCTCTTGCTCTTTCATATCTTCTTTAGAACATATGAAGAAAGGCTGGCTTCAGACCAGGGATTAACTGGTATAAAGTATAAACACATAGGGAAAAACCATATGAAGGAAGATTATTGTCATCAGCAGAGACCCTGGTTATGCCTAGAACCAAAGTGTGGCAAATGTATGATAATGATCAAGAGTTGTGATTCCATCATGAGTTATAAAAAAATAGACTTTAGTGGTAGCTCCACAGAAACAGCAAGTGGGGAACCCTGGGCTGAGCTGGGCTTGGCTGGAGCTTCAGCAGAACCACAGAAACTTTCACCTTCCAGGCAGTGTGAAGAGTTAGGAATCTATGCCTGGGAAGACTGAGGAGATCTCAGTTGATTAGGAACATTAGGATGGGCTGTATCCAGATATACAGCCCTGGCAAGAAGGAACCAGCACACCCAGTGAGTACAGAGACTCTGTTGGCTACAGACACTTGCTATAGAGGGGAGCTCTTGGTTTGGGGTTCCTGGTCAGAGGGAAGAGCTGAAGTGAAGCTAGAGGCACCAATCTTCCCTCCCTACAGTCAGAAATACCTCTTATTAAAAAAAATGAAGCACAAAGAAGATAGAATCCAACCATAGAAATTTACTATGGGAACAGGGAAGACAGAATTTAATCTTCAGAGGACAACACTGAAGTTAAAAAAGCTTTTACCCCAAAGAGTAACATGAAATGGCTCCCTGCCCAGAGAGAATGTATGGAAGAACTCAAAAAAAGAATTTAAAAATTAAATGAGATACATTGAAGAAAAACTAAAACTAAAACAAAACAAAAACCATCCAAAAAAACAAGAAGAAAAACAAGAAGATTATGAAAAAAATTAACCAGTTGGAAAAGGAGATACAGAGTCTCAAAGATGAAAAAAAAATTTTGAAAATTAGAATTGGGCAAGGGAAAGCCAGTGAAACTATGAGAGACCAAGAAGTAGCAAATCAGATTCTAAAGAATAAAAAATAGAACAAAATGTGAAAGATCTTATAAAAAAAACACAAAAACAGATTTAGAGAACAGATCAAAAAAAGAAAGTATAAGAGTAATTAATTGGACTGCCAGAAAGTTGTGACCAAAAAAAGAACCTTGACACATAATGCATGAAATAATCCAGGAAAATTGTCTTGGAATGATAGAATATTAGAGGAAAGTAGAAATAGAAAAAACCCCACCAATCACCATCTCAACCAGATCCTTTGTGGAAAACATATAGGAATCTTATTGCCAATTTTTGAAACCCCCAGATCAAAGAGAAAATTTTGCAAGAAACAAGAAAAAAGCAATTCAAATATTTTGGAGCTACAATTAAAATTGTACAGAACTTATCAGCAGCCATAATAAAATACTGCAGGTCCTGGAATCATATCTGCCAGCAGTCAAAAAGAACTGGGTCTGTGGTTTAAAATATCATATGCAGCAAAATTATCTATAATACTGAATAAGAAAAAATGGACATTCAATGAACTTGCATTCTTTCAGGATTTTATATCAACCAAACCCAAACTTAATAGAAAATTTAATGTATAAGAGCCAATATCAAAAGATCTATTTCAAGGAACTCAGCATGGACAAACTGTTTATTTTTTTTTTCACGTGGGAAATGCATATAATATGTTTAAGATTGGCATCAACAATAGGGTAACTCAAAACAAAGATGGGACAGAGTTAAGATAAAAATAGTAATTATGTTATACAAATGAGATATAGGGGAAAATAGACAGAGGCATTAGACAGGGGAAGAGGTCTCATAGTTATGAAAATTCACAGGGGGAGGGATGGGTTAAATGGGCAACACTACCAGGAAGTGTATAGCACTCTCTAAAATCTGTAAAAAAATAAGGGATTTTGGATGGGGAGGTGGATGGGGAAGCAAAGGTTGAAGCAAGAAGACTAGGGAGGGGTCCATGAGTGGGAGGAGGTTAAATAATAGCAAGGCAAATTAAGGAGAGAATTAAAGCAAAGAGTTAGCAGGAATAGGAAAGATGTGTACATGTGTATGTGTGGGGATGTGTGGGTGTATGTATGTGTGTTACATAGCACAGAACAAAAGAATTTACAAGGAAGTAAAGATGGACATTCATGAATATAATTTCTTCCACTAAAATATATACTTTCTTAATCTGGTAATTTGTTGTTATATATTTTGAATCCTACTATCTATTCTACTATCTATTGGGCATATGGCAATGTTCTCTTTTGTTTTTTATTCCTTTTCTGTTTGTCTTTTTTCTTATTCTGGTTTAAAAAATAAAATAAATTTAAAAAACTAAAAATTAGCTTCCTAAATATAGGATGAGGGCAAGACTGACTAGAGAATCATTCATCTGAAAAATATGTGAGGGTTTTAGTGGGCTGCCAGATCCATATGACTCAAAAGTGTGATATAGCAGCCAGAAAAAGCTAATGGGATCCAATAATTCATTAATGGAATAGCTGAATCCAGAAGATGGGTAGTGATAAAATGTCTATTCTGTCCCTGATCAATGCACATCTAGAACATTTTGTTCACTTTTTAGCAGCACATTTAAGACATTGATAAATTGAAAGGAATACAGAAGAGGGTAACCAAAATAGTGAAGGAACATAAAACTATGGCCTGCAGAAACTGGGAGGCAGCTTGGCAATAGTTTTGACTTAGATTAACACAGAACCAAGAAGATATTCATTCAAATTTGGCTTCATTCCACAAGGTATGTGACATAGTGAACTCTTTTCCTCATCTTTTAAAATGTGATAATAGTCTCTATAATATCTATCTTACTGGGTGGCTGTGAAGCTCAAATGAGGTAATAAATGCAAAGTAAAACATTAAAATGTAATATAAATATCAGTCATTTTTTATAGGTTGAAGAAACTGGGGATTTGTACCTTGAGGAAGCAAAGACAAATGGAAGAAGGAAAATAACATTCTAAATAACTGAAGAGCTTTCTTGTGGGAGAGAGAATGGACTACTTTCCCTTTAAGGTTCAGCTCAGGTGTCATCTCTTCCATAAAGTTTTCCTTGATATCCCCAAATGAGTAGATGCAGTGCTGGATCTGGAATCAGAGAGGCCTAAGTTCTACAAAATGCCTGTGACAATTATTAGCAAGTAATTTAAATTCTGCCTGCCTTCATTTCCATATTCCATGACAATAATAACAGAATAGTAAGAATAAAATGAGATATTTGTAAGGTATTTTGCAAGCTGTAAAGTGCTATATAAAAGCTAGTTCCTTGTTATTATCATTTTCAATATATTTTCAGTGACCTCACCAGCTCTGATGGATTAATGATCAACTTTATGCGGATGTCTCAGAGATCTATATATACAACTCCAGTCTCATACCTGCATCCCCAGTTGTCTATTGGGCACATCAGGATGAATATCTGGAAGATACATTAAACTCAACATGTTGAAAGTTTTCCCCAAAATCTATGTCTCTTCCAAACTTTCCTGTTTCTATTGATGACATTATTCCTCTAGTTCTCCAGGTTTGTAACTTCAACATTATCTTTGGCTTCTCACTCTCCTTCACTCAGTATATTTAATCATTTTGCCAAATCTTGTGGTTTTTAACTCCACAACATCTCCTGTCTGTATTTAGCCAGCATCTTAATTCAGACCCTTATCTTAGATTATTGCAATAGCCTCATAATTGGTCCACTTCATGTATCTTCTCACTCCAGTCCATCCTTTACACTGCTGTCAAAATGATTTCCCTTAAGTGTACAGCTGTTCATGACATTTTCCTACTCTGTAAACTTCAGTAAGCCTCTAGGATAAAATATAAAATCATTTGCTTATTTTTACAACCTTTCATATCTTGGTTCCAACATATCTTCTTTCTTTTCTTTACACACAACATCCTACCTCCATGCCTTTGTTCTAGATAGCCCCTATTCTATGAATTAATTCCTTTTTTATCTCTGCTTTATGGAAATCCTCTCTTCCTCAAGATTTAGTTCAAGTACTCTCTGCATCAGAAGTTCTTACCTTAAGATCCATAGACCTCAGGGTAGGGGGGGGTGTCTGTGGATAGATTTCCATGTAGTCCATGAATTTGGGAAAATAATATACATTTTTTTCATTAATTTCTAAATGAAATTTAAGTTTCTTTCAATTATTTCAAATATTTATTCTGAACAAAATAAAAACAAAAAAATTTAAAAAATATGAATTCTGAAAAGTAGTATACAAGCTTCATCAAACTGTCAAAGGTGGTCTATTTATGACACACCAGAGTGATTAAGAATCTCTCTTCTACTTTAAACCTTTTTAGATTCCTCAACTTCTAGTTCCTTCCCTCCCAAACTGCCTTGCAGGAACTGTTTTGCATTCACATATATTCATTCTCTCTATATTTATTCCTCACATTTTTACATATACATTTGTTCCCCCTGTTAGAATGTAAATTTCTTGAAATTCTTCTTGCAACTTGGAGCAGTTGATGGAAGTTGCAAAAAAGGAAAATTTAGATTTGATTTAAGAAAAATCTTTCTGACAATTAGAACTACTCAAAAGCAAAATGGTCTGCCTAGGGAGGAAAAGGGTTCCATTTATCTAGAGGTCCTTGTCGTTTGCCAAGAAGGTGAACTACAGAACTAGATCAAGTTAATCCTTCATATTTCTACAGAAGCAGTGGGTCTGTTCTGTACCAACAAGGGGTGGTATAGACCTGGACAGTTTGGAATAACTTTGCTTTTAGGTGATTGATCTAGAACCCAAATGTGGACCCTTTGGCCAAGAATATAAAAGTGGTTTCTTTGACTTTTTCTGGGACTTCCTGAAATCCTGGATAACTTATTTGCTGATTATCAATCAATCAATTACTTAATAAACATTTATTAAGGACCAAGTTTTGTACTAAGCACTGAGGATATAAAGAAAGACAAAAGATGATTCCTGTTCTCAGGGAGTTTAGATTTTAATGGGGAGGTAACATGCAAACAATAGCTAGGTATGCATTGTATATATTCAGGATAAAGGATAAATAAAACATGATTACTTTTAATTTCCTCACTTATAGCTTTTGTTTTTATGGATTGATTTTATCTGGGGATATATATATATATATATTAAAGAAAATAATTATTTGAACTCTCAGGTGCTGAATGAACTATTGTACCACAAGCCAGCACGGCCTGGATAGACCTCAGACTACTTTGTTATTTGTGAAGGTTGCCATAGACAAGATAGAGTCTTGTTAAGGAATTGGTTGGATGAAATAGCTTCTTTTTTTTTCCCCCCTGAGGCTGGGGTTAAGTGACTTGCCCAGGGTCAAACAGCTAGGAAGTATTAAATGTCTGAGACCAGATTTGAACTCGGGTCCTCCTGATTCAGGGCTGGTGCTCTATCCACTGCATCACCTAACTGCCCCTGAAATAGCTTCTTAGGTATTTTTAAGCTCTAACAATCTTGATTTCTTCCTGTAACATCACACATTAAAGATTTATTTGGATTAAGGTATAATTGTTCCTGTGAGAAGAAATTATAAACTGACCAAATTTTAGTGAAAATCAAAAATCCATAATAAATCACATGTATTATTTTTATAAAGAGAATCCTTAGCTCCATAGAATAGTGGGTTAAAAATTTCCTAATGTTTCAGAAAAGTATTGTTCTGCAAGCCAGTTCAATGCTATTTATGCAAATACTTCCTTGATTTCTTTGTGGAGTTTTACAGGAAGAGTGTTCCATGGGTCAGTAACTAACTATAGACCTTTAAAAGTAAAGTCAGACTATATCCATACTCAGAGAGAGCTCAGCTATTTCTTATGATGCAAGCTATTGGGTAGATTGTTCACATATGGCAAATCACTATTGGTTTCCTTCTCTTCTCCTTTTTCTCCCTTTCCTTCCTATAATAATAATAGCTAGAATTTACTTCATCTGATCTGAGATGCACAGGCACACAACACACACACACACACACACACACACACACACACACACACACACACACACACTTAGAGAAGTTAGCTCATAATACAAAGAAAAAGGCTATTTCCCTCTGAAGGAATCCAGATTACAAAAACTTTTAATCAGAATCTTAGCAACACTGAAATGTAAAGGTATATTTAAGAATTCTTGTGTTTTCTGCAAATTCAGTTAAATGGTAGTGATGGAAGAACTCAGAGGGCATTCCAAGGTGGACATAATCATGATAGGAGATGATATGGTACATAGTCTGTAAAGTCTATTTATGACCCCCCCCCCCAACACCTTGAGTTGGAAAGGGAAGGTGGTTCCCTGGAGGAGGGTGCCATGGCAACAAGACTGGGTGGGGTAGTTTTACTATGTGACTCATTTGGAACCATTTGGTCCCTTTGTAGTCTTCCATGAAGTGCAAGGATGCTAGTTATCATAGGAAGGATACTTGCATACTCTCCCAGATGTCAGTGCCTATGTTAAAACATTCTCTAGTTATGGTTTTATTGAAATGTGACATTACCATCCCTTTATTTTAATCTATGGGATTACTGGAGATACACAAAATATAGCAGAAAATACAATAGTAATGAAATGTTTTTGATATTTTTTATTATCAAAAATTTTTTTTGTCTTGAAATTTTTAAATAGTCATACATTCATATTTAAACGGAGACCACAAAAAGTTGTTCCCTATGAAGAGGTGCTGGGACATCACGTAATTCATTCTTCAGCCTTCAAATAGGATTGAATTTTTTTTTTTTTCTGAGACACTCATTCAAATACAATCACTCCTCAGTTCATTGCTTTGTTGTGAGTTTTCCCCCTCTTAGGTTTGGATTCTAAGAAATTTGAAGACCTGTAAGAAACAAAACCCAGGGACCTTTCAAAGTGTGATTACCTACTTTTCTATTCTCATTTTACAAGCAGCCTAAGTGTTTCCTGGAACAAATAGACTTTGCTATGGAAATGCCTCCTTTGAAGAAGCAATTTATAGAGACATTTCTTGGTACCCTCACTTATGAATGCATTGTCAACAAATTGCTTGGGTTTATTTAACTTGTCTAAATAAGAGTAAAATAGATCCCATCAAATAAGATGCAGAAATTTGGCTTTGGGAGTCAGAACACTATAGCAAAGAATCATGGCTGTATATGATCCCTGGGTAGGAATCAAGTCAAGAATGCCTCCAATTTAGGAAACTTGACAAGTAAAATAACCTTTCCTGAAACCTATACAAGTCTTAGGTACAAGATTGGATCAAAGGAGAATCCTTTTGGAAACTATATGCTTTATATAAAATAAGTCTTTCTGTACAAGGCACATAGCAGCATTTTGAAGATTAGTTAATTTTTTAATAAAATATATCAGGGTAGGTAAATGAATATGTATTCCTAGGATCAATGGTTAGTTTCAAGAGAATTTTAATCCTGATCATCACTGGTGCATATTGAATTTGGATCAATCATATAAACTCTGTATCAAACTTTGCAATTAATTAGATTAAATGTACTTTAAGTATGATTTTTCACTTTATTTTTCTTGTTTTTTATTATATAGCTAATACAGAAATATATTTGCATGACATCACATACATAATTGATATCATAGAATGCTAAAAATTTAAAAATACTTGAAATAAGAAATTAAGTCTTGATGATGTTAAAATGAATATAATCTCTTCTATTATTATATATGCTTTCTTGAAATGGAAATTGATTATTATATATTTTGAATCCTCCCTGATGTTCTGCTGAGCCAATGGCAATGTTTTTTTTTCCTTTTTCTGTATTTCTTTTTCTATTCCATTTTTATTTTGTATTTAGTTCAATAAAGTAAAAAAAAATATATATATGTATATAAAAGGAAAACAAAGTATCACAGGGCTCTAAGTACAAAAAAGGTTGCTGTTACTGTAAAAAGCAAAGAAGGGAAGGACACCATTTTTTTGTCCCTGTGAAAGAGCCTTCTATTTTTGAATGGTGACTCTGGCATCCAGATCTGGGAATAGCAAATACAAAATATGTTAATCATAGTTCTGTTAATACCTCTATCTCTTCAACATCTTTCTTATCTATCTCTTCTCCATTCTCTCAGCTACCATTTTAGCATATATCCTCATTATGTTTCTTTCATTTGGATTATTTGGATACCCTTCTCACTGATCTTGTGTCTCTTCCTGTTCTAACCCATTCTAGTTTTCTTAAAATTCATGTGTCATTCCTTCTGTATTCTACTCCTCTTCTCAATAATGACTCCCTTTTATATCCAGGGTCAAATGTGAAGTCTTCTTTACATTTAAATCTCTTTGCCATATTTTCTAGTCTCCAGCCTTCTTATATTATACTCTCTTTTTATGTTTTAAAATCTAACAGCACCAGGCCACTTGCTTTTTCTCATATTAAGCTCTCTATCTCCTGAATTCTCTCCATGACAATTCTATGTCTTTGTACTTGCTATCTTCCATGCTTGGAATGTCTTTCCAGTTTATCTTTGCTTCTTGGCAGATGAAGGAATAATCTTATTTTCTGCAGAAAGCCTTTCTCCTTTCCACCATCACTCTGAAGTTGCCTTCCATTTACATTGTATGTACAAAGTTATTTTCAAATTGTCTCCTCCATTAGTATTTCAGTTCCTTGATGGCATGGATCCAGCTTCTGCCTTTCTTTTTATCCCAAATGCTTAGCACAATGCCTGATGCATTGTCAAAGCTTATTAAATGCTTGTTGATTGATTGACTAATTTTAAAATTAAGACTATCTTGATCAGAAAGTGTCAGCAAGAGAAAAGGCCTTTCTGGTGTAAATAAAGGGTATGACTTATGAGTGACTACACCTTCCAATAGAAACATCAGTATGGTAAATTGGTTTACTTTACCACTGTAGTTTGGCTTCCAAGTCACAGTCATTCCACAATCCAACAAAAATGAATATTTGTGACAGGGATTCCTGAGAGGACCATTTGAAGGAGTCTGGGATTTATTTTGGGAGAGACATTATGGAAGAAGGACTAGAAGAAAGTAGAGATAAGTGTGTTTGAGCATGTCCTCCATCTTGAGAACATATAGCAGAGTTAAGAAGGATTCCTGGAATGGCTGTGCCTAGTAAGGCACATGATTAATCATGAGCAAGGGACAAAAAACAAACAAAAACTATAAGTAAAATAAACAACTCATTTAGGGAATAAGAGTTTGGTGAAAATATAAATGCATGAATTATGTACTCTATTCTTGATACCTTCTCTAATGCTCATAACTACCCTTCTAAATCTTTTATTTTCTATTTTTTGTTTTTTTTTATTATGATCTTTAACCCTACCCCACCCTCATCACATGGCTTTCCAGCAGATAACCTAGCCTCTTTTACTTTATCTTAACTAAAATTATAGGTTCAGGATTCTCTGACTTATTTGCCTTTCATATTTCAGGCTCACAATGTTTAGGCTAGAGAAAAGATAGTTTGGGGTGAGGGACAGGAGAGTTGCCTTCAAGTACTGGCAGTACTGCCAAATAGAAGTGAGACTGAAGTCATTCTTTTTGAAATATCAGATGGGGCACTTAAGTGACAGTTCTAAATCAATGGTGTCAAAGTCAGATAGGAACAGATTTGTGGGTGCTGCACATTGACATAGAAAACCACAAATGAACATTATCTATGTTATCCTGTATTTTTTTTTTTTTTAATTTCATTAGACATTTCCTAATTGTAATTTAATCTGTTTCATGCTGCACTGGGAAGTTTTGTAGTCTGGAGCTAGCAAGTTGGACACCTCTGACAAGAGAAACCCCTCAGGGTTACTACTGGAATACTGAAGGGAACAGTATTGACGGGCTAACCAGAGTCTGGTTTAGAGGGAACCCGTAGCCTATATGTACTATACATGGTGTAGTTTCATGGAATTTGGATTGTATCCCATTACTACTTGTGTGATCTTGGATGAGTCAATTAACTTCTCAGAGGACTGAATCCTCATTTGTAAAATGAGGACCCTGGACTAGGTGATCTCTTCTATGATATGATCCTATAACATCGAAACACATTGAGAAAGTGTCACAATCAAATGCATAAATGTGTGTGTGTTTGTGTGTGTATGCATATATATATATATATATATTTTTTTTAAACTTGGGAAATGATTGTATGTCTCTATACAGAACACTTTTTGAAGATTTCACTGGACTTTTTGCACTGCTGTGGAGTCACTCTAGATGGCTACAATCCATGGAAGAAGACTACAATCACTGTAGATCCTTCCAAGGTGGAAGACTCTTGGATAAAGGTCTGGTGGTAGAATGTATGACTGTCAGTCAAGTGGAAGTCAGCCTAGTCAAATTCAAAGAAGTGACCTCAAGATGATGACATTTTTATCCATGACAATTCTAAGTGACTGCCAACTAAGTTATAAAGAATTGTAATCTGTGTCAGAAGAGATAACCCACATTGTCCAAAATGTGACTCTTTGGAATACTGAAGTCACAAGAATTGACCTAGACTGTCCACTGTTAGCACAATTTCCCCAAAATAACTCATAGTCATCTTCCTCTTTGCCCTTTTCCATCTTTTCTCCCATGTGAATTTACAAACTTGCAACTTAGTGCCCTCTAAATGTAACTCAAAATCACATTGAAATAAATTAAAACTAGGGGAAAAGTAACTCAGACAGGTTCATGCTCTGTGGCTTGCTGCTTAATGGAATTATTTTTCCAGTCCTATTAAGGTCTGATTTTTGTTCCAACTAAAAAAACACGAAGCATGGTGTTATACCCACACTTAATTTATTTATTTTTCATTAATTAAATTTTGTAAATTTGCTTTGCATAATGAATTCAGCTCCATCATTAACAAGGGAGGTGAAATGAATGGGGCAAAGCCAAAATGTGTTTGGGGTTTTTATTTTTTATTCTTAGGTGCAGGAAGGGCTTGGTTCGAGGGGCTGGCATTAGTAAACAATGTCCGTAATGTTCTCAGGAATTACCTGGAAAGTGGAAACACCGTAAAAAGATTGCCTTCACTATGAAGCATGAAGCAGCCCCTCCACTGTCCAATGGAGTGTCTGTTATCAGAAGGAAATATGTACTTTTTGAGGTGAGATCGGTTCTGTGCTCTGAACCGAATGATTTTTCGTTTTTTGTTCTGATAACAAGCTGGTGGTAAGCTTCACTGAACTGAGAAATTGTAAACTCTTAGAAAAGGCTGTCTAAAGATAACAATTCAATGTTTCTCGGTAATGTATTCTGGATGAATCTGATAATTTAAAGCCCACTTCACCAAAATGGGAGTGGTGCTTGCGTCCTCTTTATCTTCAATTATGTCTAATCTGTTTCTAATTCAAACACAGTGCTGCTGTTGTCAGATCAAATATAGATTTTAAATGTTTTATGCTTCTCCACTGGGAATGTTTAAAATGTATGTGGGCTGTCTATCAGGGCTGTGCGGGCTGAATCTAATAAAGTTTTAGGTAAATTTAAAGGAAATAAAAGAGTACTTAAAAATGAAATGATTCATGATTCATGAGATGGAACATGCTTAATGAATGGCAGCTAAGGAAAAGTTATGGTATAGTCTCCCCGGATCACCTGCTTAACCTCTATGGAGTCCGACTTCAATAAATACATTGTCTTTCAAGTTCAACGGCCTGACTTCAGAAATCAACTTAAAAACCAAGTCACATTTAGGTGGGATGCAGAGAGCCTTCTAAGTGGAAGGCTAAGGTCGGTGGGAATTCAAGGTTTTTCCTTTGGCAAGATGACCCTTCCGTCATTGTACAGTTGGCAGGTGGAAAAGCACAGTTGTGGTTTTCAATCAGTGAACAGGATGTAAGCATATCTATTATTATTATGCCTTCCTCCCCCTACTGATTTATGCCATTCCCAAAGGGACATGCAAATATAGTAGAATATCAAGAATATCAATAATAATATGTAAAAAAATACTTTTAGATAGAAGGCTACTCTACTAGGTCTGGAGCTTGCTGATTCAGGTGTAAGGTTGTATGTTTAGAAATGCTTATAGAGACAAGACTTGTTAGAGCTGTCCTGGATTTATTGAGCAAGTAGAGGAAGGGGAGAGATTGTCTATCTTACAATCATTGATATTTCATGGTCATGTACATTTGATGGGGTAGAAAAGGTAAAAAACTTGATTAAGGTGCTGTTTACAATTTTGTACACTCTTAGATTTGCCTCCCCTTTTGTACCAGCAATAGGGTAAATCTGTTGTTCTATTTGGATTTCTCTGTAGCTCTATACTTGACACCATTGTTCAGAAGGGTCTGTCAGGTGCTAGTCTGAGCTTTTGGTTAAACAAGAAAGTACTAAAACTTATTTCTTCTGTAAAAAGCACCACCTCCTTTGTCAGCCCATTCCCATCTCCCCCCAAAAAAGACCCTCTCAAGCAGAGCTATATTTTTATTCTGAAATTACATATCCTCAATCAGTTAGCTGGAGTGAGCCCTAGCATGGCACAGAATTTAATGGACCCTGCTGATTCCTGTGCAGGAAAAATCTAATTCCCTTTTTGACCCATCTACACTTGGGCAATTTCCAAATTGACCTTAAAACCTTAGTAAAAGACATGACTTCTCCCAACTTCCACCTCTATTATAAAGTTTACCTCTTTATTGAATGGTCAAGGTCAGAATCTAACAAACAACCTTTTTTTTTTTTTTTTTTTTTTTTTTTTCATAGTTTCCGTGTGAGAAAGGACTATCTTTTGCTTTTATTTATAATCCCAATGCTTAACCCATTGTCTGGCACATGGTAGGTGCTTAATAAGTATTTATTGACTGATAGGCTACCTCTCTAGGAATCTCCTATAGCACAAAAGATCTCTCTCTAATTGGTTACTGGATGTCTCTCCCTCCCTCTATTTCTTTCTGATGTGTGTGTGTGTGTGTGTGTGTGTGTGTGTGTCTGTGTGTGTGTGTGTCTGTGTGGTTCTCATGGTTTGGCTTATCCTTCTTCATATTAGCAGGGCCATCTTACTGTTTTAGGGAGCATGTTGTTCTGAAATCATGTTAGATTTTTTCCACAATAAAGCAGTTTTTCCCTTTGGCGTATCCACTGACATTTTCAAAAAAGACAATAAAAAGAGAAAAAAGAACAAGGGAGAAATGCTGGAGAGGAGGGGACAGAAGAGAAGAAAAGAAAGAGAAAGAGAAAAGGGAGTCAGAGAGAGGGAGACAGAAACAGACAGAGGAGGGGAGAAAAAGAAGAAGGGAGAGAGAGAGATAGAGAGAATATATGTATGTATATATACGCACACACACATACATACATATATACATATATATATATTAGCACGTATGCATGCTATGGCAAATCTAATATTATGTTTATGGGCTGCTCTGGGTTAATGACTCCTTTGGAACCCAAGAAATGCCAGCACATTGTCACACTGCAGGCCAGGTTCTCTCTGTACAAGAAAGCAAATCAGGCTCATTTGCAAGGGTCAACCACACCCCTTTTAACTGACTCAGAATGGGTCTGTCTATCCTCAGCATGTGTTCTTGGAGAGTATCACTAGTATTTCCTTTGAAAAGGGAATTGCTCCTTGTTTCATGTAGTCATTGTAAAAGAAAAAGCATGGGGAGAAAAATCCCAGTGTTCAATCGTCTTTAGTTCTGAAGTTGTCATTTTTGGAAGCACATGGGTCTGAAGCTTCTCTTTTAAAGACTAATTATTCCAGATCTATAATGATGCTAAAATACAGGCTACAATATTATAGTTTAGTGGTTTCTATGAAGTTTTCCTAGCCCTAGTACCTTGCTAGCAAATTCAGAGAATTAACAATGGAGAAAAGGAAAAAAAAAAAAGAGGTAGTGATGAGATGCTGTGGTTGCTGGGCTGGTCAGAAGCAACCCCTGTTGCAAAGTCTTTGTCCCCAGAAGGAGAAGGGGAATGAGAAAAGAGGCAGAAGAGTCATGAAAATCAAGGGCAAGAGGAATAAGCCACATGTAAAAAACATTGCCTATATGTCAGAAAATGTCACACCAGCCGTCTGCAGTAAAAGGGATGTGTTCAGGGAATTGTCAGGCTTCTGACGTTAATTGATGCCCCCGAGCACAACAAGAAGGAAATATACATTACACTGTGATATATTTTTTTTTTTGACAAAGTACATTATGCACTGATAAGCCATTTACACTCTCTGCCAGACAAGAGTTAATTTGGAGATGCAAGATGGACGCTTTGGAAATTTAATGAAATGACATTCAAAAAGGAAAATACTTGCAGTTTCTATGAGAAAAACCCAAACAGGAGAGAAAGGCTAAATTGGTCAGAAAACAGAGGGTAGGGAAAAAAAAAAACAGACCAGAATGAAAGAATTAATTGTGTTCCAACCTCCCCACCCTCCCAAATCAATATGAAAAGGAAGTGATGTAGGTATGTTCTATTTAAGGAGGATGAAATGCATTGTTTGCAAACCTGCTGGAAAATTCACTATCTTTTGTTTTAAAATTTTACTCTTATGTTAAAAAAAGATACCAATTTTCTCCCTATATGGTGTGACTAAGAAAACATTTCAGTATATCAGTATAGGGGCACATGGATGAAAGGTCAAGGAGCACAATTGCTACACAGCAAACTGTCCTACTGGTAGATGATTCTTCAACTGACAAGAGGGTTATATGGGAAGGGTAATTTTTAATGACTCAGGGTCATCCTCCTGAGTGGTATTTTCACAGGAGTTCCCCTTGGGGCCATTGTTCCTCCACATTTTTGACTCAAATGATAGACTTTACTAAACCTAGCTGCAAATCTTTATTTATAGAGTAGTAGCATGATATAAATTGACTGAATTTGGAGTCAAGAACTTGGATTCAAATCCTGTTTCACACATTATTCCCAGTATTATGAACAATTGCTATAAGAAAACTATGAGACAGTCCTTCTGCTTGGGGAAAATAGGATCATTCTAGGAAGACAAGGAATATGAAACATTGTCCTAGAATTATGAAGTGTCTATTGCATTTTCAGAGATTAGAGAAAGGAAAGATCCATGTGGGCTGGGATAGTTGGGTAAGGTGTCATAGGGAAGGAGGTAGATCTTGAATTGGAGGATGGGTCAGGTTTTTCTAGGCCAAAAGGCATTGGGAGGATGTAGAAAATATATTTCTGGCATAGTGACTAGTCAGGCGCAGCTAGGTAGAGACCAGGGAGCTGGTAGTGTTCATTAATCTTTGTCCTTTGTGTCTTCTCAATGTTTGACCTACAAGTTCATGGCTCTGGGATTACTTGTCTCCTTAATAGGGTAGCTAAGCTCTTAGTGCTTCAGGCCTCTCCTCTTTCCCCTAGATTCCTGAGGAACAATTCTAATTTTGGCTTTGGTCTAAGGGGTCCTCTCTAGTAGAGAGAAAGGAATTAAAAAGAAGGTAACCTGAATATATACATGAATCTGGTATGAAAGTTTTATTTCTAACTAAGAAAGACATTAAAAAATAATAATGATTATAATCAATTGAAAAGATAGTTACAGAGCCTTATTAGGATTTTTTTTTTAAAAGCAGGACTGTCCATTAGTTACTTTACATTTCAACTCCATGGGGTATAGGTCAATCACCACAAATAAATTCAGTCATTTTAGTTATTTCTCTGTAGATGATTTTTTTCTCTCTCAGTTTCTATTACACCAGAGAGCTATAATTAGTCAGTATCCAATATCCTGTTGTTTGGTGTAGGGGTAGATAGCGGTTGAAGTGGAAATTATATCATCTGACTTTTGAAATCACATAAAATCCTTATGAAAAGATATTAATAGGAGACAGCGCTGTCCCAGACATAAGCTTGCCTACAAATTTACAAGTTCACAGTCCCATTGACCTTCTGGGGCTCAGAGAATCCTTATATTTTTATTTAGGCAGATATGAGAGATCAATTGAAGTGGAGATTATTTTTTTTTAGCATCTTTTACAGAGTTCTTAACTCAGCAGCCAAAAAGGAGTAGTCAGAAGATATCTGCACTTGCTCTGAATTTGGGGTATGTGTGCCAAAGAGATCCTGTATTACATATCTCCAAAGGATAATACATAATCATTATATTTTCAATTGATATCACATTGGGTGTGGTGACTAGCATCTTAAAAGACTCAGCATGGTATATTAGATATAGCAATGAATTTAGAGTTAAGAAAACCCAGGTCCAAATGTCACCTGGGGCACTTACCAGTGGTGTGATCCCAGCCAAATAATAACCTTTCTCATTTTCACATGTAAAAAGAGGGGGCTGGACTCACAAATCCTTTTCAGTTTTAGTCTATGATCCTATGAAGATAATAGAGTTCAGGATAAATTTAATTAATTGGAAAAAATGATCCATAAAGAGACCTAAATTTCAAAAGAGGGGATACTTAGAAACTAGAGAAGGTTAAGACTGGCAGACACAAAAAATGACTGAAAGGGTCCTAATCACAGACCAAATGAAATGTTGCTCTTCCAGGTCTTTTTGTGGTGGCAAAGAATTGGAAATTGAGGGGATACCCATAAATTGGGGAATAGTTGAACAAGTAGTGGTATATAAATGTGACAGAATACTGTAAGTCTATAAGAAATATTTAGGGGATGGTTTTCAGAAAAACCTGGAAAAATTTACATGAACTGATACTGAATGAAATAAGCAGAACCAGGAGAACATTATATACAATAAAAGTAACATTGTCTGATGATCAGCTTATGAATGATTTAGCTCTTCTCAATTATACAATGATCTAAAACAATTCCATAAGACTCATGATGGAAAATACTATCCACATCCAGAAAAAGAACTGATGGAGTCTGAATGCAAATCAAAGCATATTATCTTCACTTCTAAATTTTTCCCCATGTTTTTCCCCCTTTTGTTCTTTTTCTTTTTTCACAACACAACTAATATGGAAATATGTTTAATATATACAACCTATATCTGATTGCTTGCTGTTTTGAGGAAGAGAAGGGAAGGGAGAAAATTTTATAATTCAAAATCTTATAAAGTGATTATTGAAAATTGTCTTTACATGTAATTGGAAAAAATAAAGTGCTTAAAAAAGAAATGTTGCTATTCAAAGAATTAGCATGACAGAAAATGTTAACAGTGATGACTTGCAGGTATATTGGTTCTAATTGAAGGTCAAATCAATATTACAATATGAACTTTAATTTGGATCTTTAATATTGTTTCCCTGGGTACTCCCTTCACTGATTTAGATTGTAATCCCTCTGTGATTTAATAAGTGGTCACTGAAAGTTACAAGCATGAGAAAAATTCATCATCCTATGGCTAAGTTGGTGATGAGTGTCACCAATCATACAATATGTCACCTGGCCCTGTACTCAAAGCTTTTCCCAGGTTGGTAGGCCTTTCCACAGGTTGAGCTATATTGCTATAAGCTTTGGGAACTCTCAGTTAATCTCTAGTCCCAATGCTATGTATTAGAAGAAAACTTTAATAGAGGTTTCCATGTTAAAAAAAATAGGGAGAAGATCCTATTTGGAATAATTTATTCCTCTTTGAGTGTGAAGTTTTAGGAAGAACATTAATAAAGTGGAGAATGCCCAGAAAAATGCAACAATATCCTGGAGGTCATACCATTTTAGGACTGGCTGAAGGAACTGGGGATATTTAGCCTAAAGAGAACTTTTGGAAAAGGGAGGTGAATTGCACATCATCTTCTTAGTGCCTGAGGGCAAAACTTGGGGAAAATATGTGGAAATTGCAGAGTCATACTTAGACTTGATATAAAGACATGTGTCCAAACAAGTAGAGCTATTACAAGGCAGAGAATTAATTTTTCTCAGAAGCCTTTAAGCAAAGGCTAAACCTTTTGATTATAGAAGGAATTCTTTTTTAGGTCTAAAATTTTGTAATTAGGGGATCTTAAATTTGGAGAAAAGTTAATTAAGAGGGAAGGAATAGTATGGTTTAAAAAAAGGACTAAATTCAGAGTCTAAGGATCTGAGTTTGAGTTTTATTTTTGTCACTATCTCATCTCTGACCTTCATTTTGCTAATCTACAAAAGAAATGAGTTGGGCTAGATTCAGGAATTGTTTATTTGTTTGTTGTAATTTAGTAATTTTTCAGTCATGTCCAACTCCCATAGCCACATTTGGGGTTTTCTTGGCAAAGATACTGGAGTTGTTTGTTTTTTCCTTTCCTGGCTTATTGAACTCAGGTCTTTCTGACTCCAGGTCTGATGCTCTATACACTGTATCACCTAGCTTTTCAGAGGTTTGATTGAGCATTTATTTCAAACATGATTTTTTTTTGAAATTTATTATATCCCTTTTTTATTTTATTTAGTTTTATAAAATTTTGACTTCCATTTTTTTCCTTCCCCCTTTCCCCTCCAACTTCCCCAATTTGGCAAGAAATTTGGTATAGATTATATATGTACAATCATATAAAACATATTTCTACATTAGTCATGATATGAAAGAAGAATCAGAACAAAAGGGAAAAATAATGACAAAAGAAAAAACATTAAAAAGAGTGAAAATGGTATGCTTTGAACTACATTTAGACTTCATAGTTCTTTCTCTGGATGTAAGTAGCATTTTCTATCATGAGTCTTTGGAATTATCTTAGATCATTGTTTTGTTGAGAAAAGCTAAGTCTATCAAAGTTGATGCTTGCATAATGTTATTGTTACTGTGTACAAAGTTCTTCTGGTTCTGCTCACTTCACTTAGCATCAGTTCATATAAGTCTTTCAACATTCATATATAAATGTTTTTAAAAATCTCATTCTGAGAAAGGGTCCATAGACTTCACCTCATTACAAAGGGGTCCAGAACACAAAAAAAGATTAAGAACCTCTGAACTAGATAGTTTCTAGGGTCTCTTCCACCCTTGAAAGTTTACAATCCTTTCTAGTCCTAAATTACTGTGATTCTGTGATAAAAGTCATTCATGTTTATGTAAATGATGAGCAGTACACAAAAGATCAGAAGACGTAAACAGGTATCTGACTCAGGATTGTAGAAGTATAAATTTTAGAGCTGTTAAGAGATCTTAAGGACCATTGAGTCCAGTTTCAAAGAAGACAAAATACAAAAAAATGAACATAAATGGCAGTGAGAAAATTCAGTTAAATATAAAACATTTTTGGCTCTGAGGGTGAACAAGTTAGCAAGGAAAGTTGGTTGTGAAATCACCATCCCTGGAGATTTTTAAAAATAGGACATCCATTTATCTTGGATGGCTTAGATATATGCATGCCTGAGTCAGAGGCTGAAACTGGCGACCTCTTGAAGCCCTTTCAGGTCTATGATTTCGAAAGAACATGAAGGCAAAAGGAGATGAGCTGAAGTGTATTTCTCCCTCTTCTTCCAAACAATTGTGCAAAAGTAGACTATAGACTAGGTGCTCCTATGCTTTTTGCTTTTTTTTTTTTCTTTATAGATCAATAAATATATTGCAAAACTGAAAGCCAAAAAATACCTACAAAATGTAAGGAAGCTATTTGAATTGAATGTCTTGGGAACTGTGTCAGACTGAGAGATTCTAGATGCCAATGTTTTGTTTTGTTTTGAAAGAGGAAGAGCGAGTTAGGCCTGTAGGCAGGAAGACATGGTTCTAGTCCTGCTTTGAATGTATATTTACTGTGTAATTTGGGCAGGTCACTAAACCTTTAGATGCCCAGGCAATACTCTAACATAATTAAATTGGAGAAAGATTGCCAATCATCTTCAACTGGGAGTCTTTTCCACCAATGTAATTAAAGATTATTCCCCTCCCCCAATTATCCACTCATTCAACATTTATAGAATACTTTTGAAAAAATGCTAAAGAAACAAGTCAAGAGAAGATAATAGATTTTGAGTTGGATGGAGTCTTAGAGACCACTGAGTCTAATCCCATCCCATTTGCAGATGAAGAAATTGAAGCTAAGAGAGAGTAAGTACTTTCCCAGTCATATTCAATAAATATCTGAGGTGGAATTTGAATTGAGGTCTTCCTAACTCTTAAGTCTTTTAAGTAATGTTGCCTCTCAAAAGATGATTCAGCAATCATAGCAATTTTGGAGAGGTGTTGAGAGAGAGAAAGACAGAGAAGAGGGGAGAGGGAAAGAGGGAGTTAAAGAGGGAAGGAGGAAGAGAGGAAGAGAGAGGGGGGAGAGAGAAAGAGAGAAAAAGAGAGGAAGGGAAGGAGAGAGGGAGGAAGGGAGAGAGAGAAGAGGGGAAAGGAAGAGAGGAGAGTAGGGGGAGAAAGGGGGAGGGGAAAGAGGAAGAGGGAAAAGAAAAGGGAGAGGGAGAGGAAGAGGGAGAGAGAAAGAGAGAAGAGAGAAAGAAGAGAGTGAAAGGGAGAGAAAGGAAGAGAGAGGGGTCGAGAAAGGGAGAAAGAGGGCGGGGGAGGAGAGAGGGAGAGGGAGGGGAAGGAGGAGAGGAAGAGAGGAATAAGGAGAGAGGTGGGGGAGGGAGAGGGAGAAGGAGGAGAAGGAGACGGAGAGAGGGAGAGGGAGAAGGGAAGGAGAAAAGGGAGAGAGGAAGGAGGAGAGGGAGAAGAAGAAGGATAGAGGTGGATGAGGAAAAGAAAGAGAGAAGAAAGAGAGAGGGAAAGGGATAGGGAGAGGAAAAAAAGAAGAGAGAGGGAGGGAGGGAGAGAGACACAGAGAGAGAGAGATAGAGAGATGCAGAGACAGACAGAGACAGAGAGAGAAAGGGAGAGAGGGAGGATATTCAACTTCTTTCCTTTGAAAGCTAGGAATCTTATTGGAGAAGCGAGACATTCACAAAACAGAGATTGTTACAAAAACAATAGGATCAATATACTCTACATTTATATAATACATTCAACATTTGAAACGTTTTTAAATATATTTGATTGTATATAAAGAAGTGCCTCGTGTGTGGAACAATCTGTGTGCATAATTACCATTACTCCCACAATACAGTATAAGAGTAGGTTGGAAAGTAGTTAAAAAAGATTTCTAAAAATTAGACCACTTTTGTGACATGACATAGACACAGCTCCTTACAATTTGCTGCTTAAAGAAGGAAAAAGGGAAAAAAAATGAAAGTGATTCCTATTTTCCTCTTATTTAAAGTTTTATCTCAAGACATAGGGGAGAGGGGAATGGCATCATAACATTTTTGTGCATTATATGAGCTCAGCAACTTGGAATAAATCCAGCAACAACACACTCATGGAGCTATTTCTCCTCAGGCCATTTAGCTTCACCTAGAGAAAAAGAAAAAATTCTCATCTCCCAGTAGATAGAAGGGTATTTCTTTTAATCCATAAAGCGTCAATGCTAATATTCATCAAGGCCTGCTAGTCCACCCAGTTTTATCTAGTTTTATCTCAGGAGAGGCTTTTATTTTTAAATTGAATTTCATACATTTTTCAGTTAACAAACATTTATTTTCTCTCCCTCCCATATCATTCTCCTTGCTTTTACTAAGTGGGAAAAAGAAAAGAGAAAAACAAAAGTTTTGGAACTAGGACCATCACCAGCAATTAATTCAGTCTGATTCTTTGGCTTATCTGCTCTTAGTACTTGATGTCTGTTTTGCATAAAGGGAAGAAGTTTTGTCTGAGGGTGGATTTGAATTCAGGTCTTCCTGAAGTTCAGGGCTTGTGCTCTATCTATAAAGTCATCTAACTGCTTGTACAATTATTTTCATGTGAGAATATTAAAATTCAAAAAGATAACAAAATAATTTTAAGGGATTGAAAACATTTGGACATAGTTGAAATAACCAACTCAACTTTGGAACTGACCCTGGGGAATTGACTTGTTTGTTGATTGGAGCCCAGATCCCAGACTAGAGACTCTTTACCTTCCTTCAGATGTTATTGTACCCATTTCTGTGACCCTGTCCCACCACTACACCTTGCCCTTCCATCGTGTCTTCTGATATCATAGTCGATTATTTAAAACTGCTCTTCTTACTTGACTGCTTTCTGTATAATTCATCTCCTTATAGCCTCCAAAACATAATTCTCCCAACTGTACTATGTATTTGCTACCTGTGTGACCTTGGGGAAGCCATTTCCTTGCATCTCAATTCCTTATCTATTAAATGAAGGGGTTTGGCTAGGTCATCTCTAAGCTTCTTCTAGTTTTAGTCTATGATCCTTCCCACTAGCTACCGCTCTCCTCCCTGGGTTATTGTGGCACTGCTCTGTTGTGGTTTGTAACCTTGGCAACCCATGTTGCTTTGAAAATAGAATACAAACTCCTCTCTGTTCATCATTTAAAGTCTTCACAATCTGGCTTCCACTTATCTCTCCAAACTGACCACATGATAACTTTGCTTTTCACACTGTACACTTCAGCCAAATTGCTCTATTTGCTATTTTTTGTTTAAAACATACTATTTCTTACTCCTGGGTCTTTGTGTAAATTATCCCTCATTTTTAGAATGGTCACCTTCCTCATCACTGCCTCTTGGAATCCTTAGACTCTTTAAATCTCAAGTCAAATGTTACTTCCTTAAGAAAACTTTTGTGATTTCCTTTAGTTGTTAGTGTTGCCTCCTATCACTATGTATTTATTTTGTTTGTAGCTTATATTCATTTAGCTGGAAACAGGTTGTATCCTTTCACACTGTCCTTGAGGAAAGAATTTGCTCATTTTTTGTATCCTTTGAACTTAACTCAGTACTGGGTCCTTAATAACCAACCGGCCCTTAGATTGATAGCATTTAGGGCTGGATATATGGGAACTGAGTAAACCACAATGACTCCATCTTGTGACTCAATTCTGGATTTAGCTCAGTTCAATTTTTATTTAATTATGGATCTAGTCCAATTTTTGTCTTGTGAGAAAACTCTATTCAAGTATGGGAAATATGAGAAAACTTTTTTGCATTGTTTGAATTTAGCCCTGAATGGCTGGAAACCAGGACAATCTCTTCCAGAAACTGTTCAGATTTAAAGATTGACCCAAAGACTTTTCTCACAGTTTTTATTGTTCATTCCTCATCCTCAAAGAGAACCTATGACATCATGAGCATGATGTCTTGACTTGCATGTGAATTGGACCTAAGTGAAGCAGACTTGTACAAAGTCATCAACCTCACTCTCTGCTTTAGAATCATTGGAGTCCAGTGGCAAGAGAAAAGTCAAAATGACTGGACAGGATGAAGAAAAATGTTCATATAAAAACTGCATACAGCGCAGGGGATAGAGCACCAGCCCTGAAGTCAAGAGGATTGAGTTCAAATCTGGTCTCATATACTTAATACTTCCTACCTGTGTGACCCTGGGCAACTCACTTAACTCAGAGAGAGAGAGAGAAAGAGAGAGAGAGAGAGAGAGAGAGAGAGAGAGAGAGAGAGAGAGAGAGAGAGAGAGAGAGAGAGAGAGAGAGAGAGAGAGAGAGAGAGAGAGAATGTAGAAAGTAGAACAACAGAGATGTACATCTTAAGCAACTTATTGTTGATTGGAGGCCAGATCCCAGACTAGAGACTCTTCACATTCCTTCAGATGTTATTGTACCCATTTTTGTGACTCTTTCCCACCACTACACCTTGTCTTTCCATTGTGCCTTCTGATACCATATTCAATTATTATCTGAAAACTGACCCCATGCTGGCCAATCAGTTACTGTTTTCTTGTTCCTTTGATTGAATACAAACACTTGGGGAGGAGTGGAATACCTCTTTTTCTGATTTCAGAGACTTATTCCTCCTTGCTCCACCACCCCCACTCTCAAAACTCACTCATTCCAAAAGTCCCTAATTTTTCCTCCTATTAGAAATCAGATGACTGAATATTGTGTTTTGGTTTATATTCTATTTTTTGATGTATAAAAATCTGTCTCCTTCTGTATTTGGGCCAGTGCCAAACTGAGGACATCTCATCCCAATTTGTTATGCAATTGGCATGTATTACTTAATAAAATGATGTGCTCAGAAATTTGAACCTTTGTTTCTTCAGTTATTTCAGACTTCATCCATCATAGATAGATTGATCTCTCATTTTGCAAATGAGGAAAGTGAGTCCTTAAAGGAATGGAGTTTACTTAACAGTCACACAAGCAATAAGCTTTTATTAAACCCTTGCTGTATCAGACATTGTACTAGGGACTGGGCAATCAAATATATGTGAGCAAGACAAATCTTGCCTTTAAGGAGCTTACATTATAATGGTAGAAGAACACATATTGTGTGGGGGAGGAAAAAAGAGAGGATCCAAAGTTGTGACTGAAAGAATATGAGAGTAGTGGCCAAATAGATACAGGGTGGTGTGAAGATGGCCAAGAAGAAGTAGCAACCAGGATTCTAATTTAATTTTTCTGATTCTAGATAATGGTGATTACCTTAGTCTGTTAATTTAAATGAAGAATAATTTAAGTTCATTTTTTGCTTGATCGGTGGGTGAACACCCACAAACACAGAAGCACAACTTTTTGTTTCAGATTACCTTCTGTTCTCCCTACCCAGATATACTTTGAAAATTTGATACCATATTTTAGTTCACGGTAAAGTGATCTTTATTGTTTCCTATATTTAGATCAGCTTTGATTGTTGGCTGACTTTTACTTAACACTCTTAACTCTATCATGCATGCTAGGCATCTACCTCTCTCATTCATTTTGCCTCTTTGGGATATTCTTAGATGACCGTTGCTGGCTAAAGCCTGCAAATCCTCAAATGTCCTTGTTTCTCCTGCATTTACAACAAATTTGACTGTGGTTGGTAAGTACAGGCAGACATTCTAAAGAAAAATGATTCTAACTGAGCCTATGAGGTCAACTTTTCTGTCAAACAAATGGTTGTAACTATATTGTAATTCACTTCAAGCTCAACCCTAAAAGACAGTGCCATAGGGCAAGCTTCAGAAACCTGTTAAAATGCAGTTGTTGCTTTACATTTAAAGCAAATTGTTAGCACCTGGTAACTGAATACAGATAATAATATGGGCACTTTCTCCAAAAGAGACTTTTCTAATTGGATTTGAAATACAGTAGTATGGAGAACGCTCCCAATAAGAGAGTCTATGGCAAACAATCCATCAACAACTTAGTTATTAAAAGCCTACTGTATAATCATTATTTTGTCTAACAGGTCATCAATAATAGTTGATATTTATTTAGTTATCTAGTTTAACTTATTTGACTCCTCCCACTACTATATATAACATCATAAACATTTTCTTTTTTAAATAATATTTTATTTTCCCTCCAATTAGCTTTTTAAGATTTTAAAAAAGTTTTGTCTTCCAAATTCTATCTCTCTATCTCTTTCTCTTATTCCACTCCTTGAGATAGTAATCAATCTTATATAGATTATACATGTGTAATCATATAAAACATAATTCCATTTTAGTTATGCTGGGGAAGAAAACAAAAGAAAAGAATAAAGGAAAGAAGGAAGAAAGGAGGAAGAAGGAAGGAATGAAGGAAGGGAAAGAAAAATAGTATGTTTGGAACAGTATTCAGATAACATCAATTCTTTCTCTGAAGGCAGTAGCATTTTTCATCATGAGTCCTTTGGAATTGTCTTGGATCATTGTATCTCTGGAGATAGCTAAGTCATTTACAATTGTTCATTTTACAATATTGCTATTACTGTGTGCAATGTTCTTCTTGTTCTGTTTCCTTCTCTGCATCAGTTCAGGTAAGTCTTTCCAAAGTTTTTCTGAAGTTATCCTGCTTGCCTATCTTTTGGCACAATAATTCCATTATGGTCATATGTCACAACTTCTTCAGCCATTCTCTAAGTGATAGGCATCTTCTCAGTTGCCACATCTTAGCTCCTACAAAAAAGCTGCTATAAATATTTTTTATTCAAATAGGTAATCCCCCTCTTTTTTTTATCTTTCTGGGATACAGACCCAATAGAGACACTGCTTGATTAAAGGGCATGCACAGCTTTCTAGCCCTTTGGGCATAGTTCCAAATTATTCTCTGGAATAGTTGGATCAATTCATAGCAAGACTATCACTGCACCAGTGTCCCAGTTTTCCCACATCCCTTCCAACATTTGTCATTTTCCTTTTCTGTCATATTAGCCAATCTGATAGCTATGAGGTGGTAACTCAGAGTTATTTTAATATGTATTTCTCCAATTAATAGTGATTTAGAGTATTTTTTTCATACATCATAGGCATTTTAAAGATTAAATTCAGAGGAGTTAAGTGACTTGGTCAGGGTCATATAATTAATAAGAGAATTCAAACCCAGATCTCTCCTCTCTCCAAATTTACCCCACTTTGCAGTATACTAACCAAGCTCTCATTAGCAAATTGTTATGTGGAAATACTTGATGTGAGACTTAGAATTGTTGTTGATATTCAGTTGTTTCAGTTGAATCTGGCATGTGTGACCTCATTTGGATTTTTCTTGTCTAAGATACTGAAGTGGTCTGCCATTTCCTCCTTCAGTTGATTTTATAGATAAGGGAACAGAGGCAAGCAGGATTAAGTGACTTGGCTAGAGTCACACAGCTATTAAGTGTCTGAAGGCAGATTTGAACTCAGGAAGAGTTTTCCTGATTTCAGGTCTGATTCTCTATGCACTATGGCACCATCTAGTGGCCCCATGGGACATAGCATACATCTTTCCGTAGTTCCATAAATATCCTAAAATGTGTACCTGGACACAGAAAGAAATCTGATTAACCAGTGTCTGTCCTGAGAGGAAAAAATCACCTTATTCACCATACACCTCTATTTTCTGTATTCCATTAATTTTATTTTTATTTTAGCCCTCAGATTATGTAATGACATATTTGGAAATAAGTTAGGTATTTCTTCCAAAGAATGAATATTCAATGTAAACTCAATTTCAGTAGAGTTCATTAAATACCAGGCCACTGAGGGAATGCAAAAAAAAATTTTTTTTAAAAAAATGACATAGTAGATAAAGGCCAGGACCTGGAATTAGGAAGACCTCAGTTAAAATCAGGTCTCAGACATTAAATAACTTGTGAATCTGACTAAGTCACTTAACATTTTCCTGCCTCATTTTCTTTATCTGTAAAATTGACTCTCAGAGTTGTTCCTGTTCTCTAGGAGTTTATCAACAAATTAGAATGTGATTTTCTGCTTCCTCGAAGGGAAGACAAATGCAATGTTGTGAAAGAGGAGCAGACATTATTATATGAACAAATTCCTGGGCTTAGAATGTAAACTACATTCTTTTTAGAAACTCATTTTTCAAGCTGTCTCACTGCAGAAATGGGGGAGTTTTATTTAACCTTGCTTAAAATCTGAGTCTGATGAACAGGAGAAAGAATTATTATTCAATCAGAGACCTGATCTGTTATTCAGCATTCAAAGATACTATTAGGTAGTGATTTCCATGTTACAAATCAGCAACCTAAGTCATGGAGTGGACAAGAAGTTTGATTCAGTTTCATAATTGTTATGTCCTGCCTGAGTATAACAGTTAGACCTGGGAGGGTAGTTATGTCTTTTAGCTCAGGCTCTTCCTCACCCGCTCCCCCTCAAATCTCTTCCATAGACCTGCTGTGATACTATCTCTTTTGAGGCTGTCAGGAGCTGCTTTCAGAGTCAGTGGGGATAAAGTGTACTTTACCAGAAAGTAAAGTTTAAAAAATAACTTTATTATTAAAAACTTAGGGACTCTGATCAATGCAATGACCAGCCATGATTCCAGGGGATTTATGATGAAGCACTTCCTGGCAAACATATGCAGAATGAAACATTTTTTGAACACAGTAAAAATAGGAATTTGTTTTTCTTAACCATGCATATTTATTACTTGTGTATTTCTCCCTCCCCCTCCTCAGTCAGGGAGGAGGAGGTAGGAGAATAAAAAGTCTTGTTAATAGTAAATAAAAATTAATTTTGAAAAAAAACTAGTTAATTAAACTCTCTTTCTTAGTTTCCTCATAAGCAAAAATGATCAGTTTTAGAGATTTTAAAAAACTAATGAAGAATGAAATGAGCTAAACTAAGAGAACAACTTATATAATAAAAATAATTTTGTAAATACAAATGACTTTGAAAACTGTAAAAAGTATGATTAACCTAATGAACACCCAAAGGACTGATGATAAACCATGATCTTCACATGACAGAAAGAAAGTAGGTTAAAGGTACAGAATGAGACAAGGGTTTATTTGTTTTTTGTTGTTGTTAACACTGCCAATGCAAAATGTTGTTTTACATGACTATTTAAATTTGTTATAAGGATTTTATTATATTTCTTTTTTCTTTTCTAACGATGGCAAAAAAAACTTAGAGATTTGGATTGGATAGAGTGCTTGGATTGATACTGATTGGTGGATAGAACCCAGATGTGGAGATAGCTAAAGCATAATCACAGTACTTTATTTAACCTATAAGTATTTTGGATTCTGGCAGAATTCTAGGATTTCAAAGTGGCCAAGAATCAAAACAAATATTCTAACTTCTTCCTCCTTAAATTGGTTTCCTACCAAACTTCCTGTGAATGTTTAGTGTGTTATAGATCTCTCTTCATCCCATAATCTCAGCAGTTCTTTCCTCTTCTTTATTTATCATAAATCCTCAGTTGCCATGATCTGTCAATTCTGATTTTATGCTGGCTCTTGCATTGACCCACCCCTCTCCCTCTTGCTGACACATGAATGTCTCTATCTGGGTTACCACAACAGCTTCCTAATTGATTTCCCTGTTCTTAGTCCTACTTTACCCAATGCATACTTCTCACAGCTGTCAAACTAGACTTTCGGCTGCACAACTTTTATTATTACATCAGAATTGATGTTATTGAGAATCTACACTTCTTTCTTACTGCCTATTAATTCAAACCCACACTCTTTTTAGAGAATGGACGATATGACCCCTAAGCAAATCATTTATTCTTTCCAGGTCTCAGTTTTCTCATGTATAATTCAGTTTAATTCAACAAAAATTTATTAATTATCTTCCATATACTAGATACATTCTGGATTTGGGGTATATAAAGACAAAAACTTCCCAAACACACCAAAACCAAAAATAATAGTTCTTGCTCTCAAATAGTTTATCTGGGAAGACATTGATAAACTAGAAATGAGCAACTAGAATATTGAGGATCCTTGAAGCAATGTATATATGTATATATATATGTGTGTATATATATATATATATGTAAATCAATGGAAGGAAATGTATTTTCCATGGAGAAGACTCTGGGTTGGGGTGAGAGAATACATAACAGTTGTCTTTAAATATTTGAAGAGATGTATAAAAAGTCTTCAATTTCTTCATCTATAAAATGAAGGGCGTGGTCTAGTATCCTTTATGTTTCCTTTCATCTCTAAATTTATGATCTTTTGATCATTTCTAGGATTCCAGCTGAACATTCAGAACTCTCCTTTGCTCCTTTCTTCTCTCTTCTTCCCCTTTTCTGTTGTCAATTTACAACGTCCCAGTGTGTTTATATCTGTTTATACCTATTCAGCTTAAGATGTTCTTCCAAATCTCTTTCTTGTCTTTGGAAACCTAGCATTACATCTCAGATCAGCCTAGTGCTTTTGTTCCCCCTCCTTCTCATGGAGAGGTAGCAGTATAGAGGCAAGATCATATGATGTGAAAAAAATGACTTGGAGTCAAAAAACTTAAACATAATTTGGATTCCACCACTTATTCTATGAAGGTATGAGAGTTGTCATCTTATCTTTCAGAGTATTTGTTTCTCATCTGTAAAAATGAGAGACTTGGGCTATATAATCTTTAATGTCCTTGCCAACTTTAAAATCTCATGATTCTATGAATGAGGATTGGGGATGAACACTCAATAAATGTTTTGGAAGGAAGGAAAAAAAAGAATATAGCAAAAGGAGAGAGGAAAGCAGAAAAAATGGAAGAAAATGGAAGGAAGGAAGGGATAGCGGAAAGAAATAAAAAATGGAAGGAAGGAAAGAAAAAAGAAAGGAAGAGAGAAAGAAAAGAAATAAGTGTGATGTTCTGTTTTTCTAAATTGTGATTGTTTTCTTGGAACAGGATTTCTTGGCGAGCTTCTGGAGGCAGCCTTAGTTTCAGTTCAATAATCCCAAAATGCAGCCAGGAGTTAAAGTCCAGACCCTCTATTGTGTCCTTCAAAATCCTAAATCTTCAGTCTCCAGCTCTTTCTGAATCCAATGTCTCCAGCCAGCATGAAAGTAGACGTGGGAATGAATCAGACTCTGCCTCCAAGAATGTGGGATTGTGGGTTTCCCAGAAGTCAATCCTAGTTGTGAATCTCCTGGAAGTCCATGAGCAGGCTTTTCCTTTAGACTTGTGAATCTGCTGGACTCGCAAATCCACTGAATCCTGGCTCTGAATCTCTTCAAGCTTCCCTGGAGTTCTCCCTTTGACTCACTCCAGGCTGACTGAGCCCACTGAATCTTGGCTCCTTATATCCTCCCAGAAAATGGGCTTGTGGGAGCTCCTTTAAGGACCAATGAGCAAGCTCCTTTAAAGGTGTAAACTCCTTCAAATGTTTGAACTTCTTTAAAGGTATAAACTCCCTCAAAGGTTTGAAGTCCTTTAAAGGTGTACACTTCTTCAAAAATTTGAACTCCTTTAAAGGTTACCTTGGCTCAAGTTCTGGCCCATAATATCTGTAAGAATCCTAATAGAAAACTGAAAGGAATGGAAGGAAGAAGGGAAAAAGGAAGGAAGAAAAGAAAGAAAATAGAAAAAAGAAAAAAAGGAGGAAAGAAATAAGAAAAATAGAAGGGAAAAAAGATAGAAGATAGGAAGAAAAAAGTGAAAAGAAGGAAGGCCAGAAGGAAAACCTCAGTAAGTTTCCTAATAGAGTTCTTGGGCTCTGGGTAGGAAGGGAACATCATGAGATACATTTATCTAATAGGATAAGTGTAAGAGTAATGGTGTTTTGGGGTAAATGCTGTTGATCACCATGAAAAAGCGTGGTTCACTTCACAGTTTCTTGGGACTGCAATTGTTCTAAGAGAAGCACAGATCTCACTATGTCATGGAGCCTAAAAAACTCCAATGGTTCCACATTGACTAGAATCACATGTGGCCTCCTTGTTTAGCATTTGGAACTTGTCACAGTTAGTTCCAATCTTTCTTTGCTGGCTTTTCACACATTTTTTTCTCCTCAGAACTCTCATCCAAGACTTGCTTGCTACTCCTCATACATGTTATTCCATGTCTTTCTTTGGATCTTTGAAGAAGCTGTTCTCCATAAATTGAACATATTTCTTTCTCACCTCTGCACTTAGACTCACTGACTTCTTTCAAAGCTAAACTCAAGTGCTGTTTTCAACATCTTGATCTCCTTGGTTGCTAGTGCCCCCCCAATTACCTTGTATTTAATTTGTATTTATTTTCTCTTTATATGTTTATGCATAGTTTTCTCCCAGTAGAGCATAAGCTTTCTGAGAGGAGATATTTTACTTTTGTCTTTTCATCCCTAGAAGTTAACATACTTTGCAGATAGTATGCATCTAATAAATGCTTGTTGAATCAAAGACTGAATGTATGAATAACTGATTGTTTATGCTATCCTTCCTTTTAAAAGGTTAGTGAATGATTATATATTAATTGGGAAAATCACTTGGAAATGTATTTCAGATATTGAGGGAATAAAGATATTCTTCCATCTGAGGATCTAAGAGAAACTGCAGGGTTCAGTAATCTTTCTAATTTGCCAACTCAGTGGTTGGCAAAGGGAAACTAAGCTCTAAATTAACAAGCAGAGGTGACCCCCTCCTCATAGGTTCTAGTATCATTAAGGTTCTTTCATGACATGGCAAATTAGACGTGTCAGGCATGAGGTAGATTATGACATTGATAGTATTGATCTTTAATGTAGACCAAGGAGAAACAGTGAGATAGACAGTTTAGGGGTTGCTTCAATAGTCTGGTATAGAAACTTCAGTCCTTGCAGATGGGGTGGCTATCCATGATTCATAATCTTAGGGAGTTGTCTAAGTCACTTGGAGATTAAGTGGCCTGCCCAGGGCCACATAGTTACTATATATCAGAGGCAGATCTCAAACCCAAGTCTTCCTGATTCTACACACAATGCCATGCTTCCTCTTTGAGAACTGCATAGTATTATTTTAAAAATTGAGACTTGATTTATCTTACTGAAACCTGGCATAGTAGTATCCTATCTCATGAAATTAATAATAACAGCTACATTTATATACATTTATGATATGCCAGTTACTGTGCTAAGAAGCACTTTATAATTATTCTCTCTTTTGATCTTCATAACAACCCTGGGAAGTAGGTACTATCATTACTCCCATTTTATAGATGAAGAAACTGAGGTAGATGAGGTTAAATGATTTGTACAAGGACACACAGCTAGTAAGTATCTGAAGCTGAATTATTTTGTATATTTATATTTTGTATTTGCTTGTATGTATGTTATGTCATATTCCCCAGTAGAATGCATGTACTTTGAGGGCAGGTAGTTTCCTTATCTATGTTTCCTTTCCTTCTTTTTTCCTTCCATCATCTATCATTCCTATTTTTTTCCTTCCTTCCTTCCTTCCTTCCTTCCTTCCTTCCTTCCTTCCTTCCTTCCTTCCTTCCTTCCTTCCTTCCTTCCTTCCTTCCTTCCTTCCTTCCTTCCTTCCTTCCTTCCTTCCTTCCTTCCTTCCTTCCTTCCTTCCTTCCTTCCTTCCCTTCCTTCCTTCCCTTCCTTCCTCCCTTCCTTCCAGAGACTTGTACCTTTCCATGATGTGGTGCCCAGAGGTTTCTCCTCTTTGTTAGCATAGTTCTCTGGCACAGCATTGCTGGTTATACCCTAGCAACTCTTGCAGATGGAATGTCACTGGTCACTGCTTCCTGCCCTGATTTTTTCCCTACCATTCCATGTGACTCCACCTAAAAACCTTGCTTACTGCAGTTTTCAGGACTGAAAATCTAGAGGTGAAAGGAAACGGAAAAGGGAAATCTCAAAGAAAATCTAGTCACACTCCTTTGTTTTATAAGTGAAGAAATTGATGTCCAGAGTACTTAGGTGACTTGCCCAGTTTCCCAATCAATGAAGCAAATTTTTGCTCTCAGTCTTCATTCTTGGACTGTTCTGCCTGAAATTCTCAGTGCCCAGCAAATGGTTGCTTTTCTCTGGGGAACAGTATCTGTCTCCAGACTCCCTGACATGTTTGTACCACAACTTAAAATCAGTTCTAGGTGTCTTTATTTCTAGAGTCTTCCCTTTTACTGCAATTGCCATCCTCAAACCTCACATATTACAGAATTCCCACAGACTTAAGGAAGCCTGTCCTTTTGAACCTTACAAGCAGCTCTTTCTTCCCAGATCATGCAAAGTTACCATAGCTATAATTTCTCAGTGTCTAAGTGAGGAGTGTGTTTGTTTCTATTTCTCTCAGCATTCCCAGTGGACCTGGGAAACCCCACTCCTTCACTCTCTCCCATCGTCTTCCAGTCTAGTCTGTTCCCCACTGTGGAGCAAGGCTGACTTACTGTGATAACTAAGTATTGCATCCCAAATATTAGAAAGAAGGAGGGAGGATGGAGCAAGAGGGACAGAGAAGGGAGGAGAGAGGGAGGCAGGAGAGAGGAAGGAGGAGGGAGGAAGAGAGAGGGAGATAAGACAGAAAAAAGAGGGGGGGAGGAAGGAGGAGGGCAATGAGTATGTATTCTGTCAGGCACTGTCTCAGGTCAGGGAAGCAAAGATTTGTGATCCCCACTACACCTGTAACAATATCTAAATTTTCACTTTCTTTCTCTCCTTCTCCCACTGTGCAATACAGAATACCAGTCTGACTCTGCTACAATATCCATAGCAATTTACCCATAATTTGAAGTCTGTAAAAATTTAGGTACAAGGAAATTGCAGAACAAAGGTATAGGAAATTAGAATATATTCGTGGTTTACACATATTTCTGATGTTTTTTGTAGTTTCCAAAAGGAGCATCAGCTGAGGGGGAAAGTGAATACCTTAAAGAAGGTAAGTTATGAGATAACAGTGAGAGTAAAGGGTGTGTGTATGTACATGTTGTGTGTGAGTGTGTGTGTGTATATGTGTGAAGAAAACCAGGGCTATTGGAAAAAATGAAATGGAAGGGATTGTAGAGACAGAAATATGATCAAAGAATCCTCAAGAAAGGCAAGGGCAAGTAATCATAGGTAGACAATGATGAAGATTTTGAGGAGTCTAATCCCTGGATTCTGCTTCACTTTGAAACTCTTGCTTCTTGCTTCTTGGAGCAAGCCCATAGCTCTGATCACTCTTAGAACTTTCCCCTTAGACTGAGATTTGCAAATATAAGAGTCTATCATAAAGATACAAAAAAAGACTGATATTTCTGGAGGAGCCATTGTGGTCAATCCCATTGAGAACCCTATTTTTAAAAAAAGGATTGAAGGAGGTTTTAGTAAAATGAACTGAAACTGATATAAATCCAGGGATTTGTTAAAGTCTAATGTATTAATAATCTACCAGCTAAAGAGGAAAACATTAGATCTGGGACACAACAGATCCAGGCTTAATGCCATTATGGTCTATTGTGTCAATAATACACATATTAAGGAGCCCCTAAGCATGCATTTCTATTATGCTGTAGATTGTAGTGGACCTCACGGAGCTGTTAGGAGCTCTCATGTGATTTGAATGTTAAGAATCCCTAGATAGTTGTGAGAGGTAAATGTTTCCTTTTCCCCCTTGATGGATTTAATTTTTTTTTTCTGCAATGTCTTATGTTGTTCAACTTAGAGCTCCCAGGTAATTTAGAACCTCGGAATAAAATTAAAAAAACAAAACAAAACCTTAGTATGTTATTTGTGGGCATGTGTTCAAGCTAAAAGGCAGAGATTTGTCATGACATATGGCCATATGTGCAAAGTAGCAAACAGTTTAAACTGAATCTGGGGCAAATTAAGGTGAGCTGAGGCTGAGGTGGATGTGGCAGATATGATAGCACAGGGATAGTCCAATGGGAGTATATATGGCAAAAAAGGAGGACAGTCCAATTACAGGTATAGTTGCACCAACTGGGCAATCAATTCTTCAGAGAATTTTCCTTGTGTCCCATGCCTCTGGTTGTTGAGGTTGGGGGTGAGTCATGCGAAAGCCTATCATTTCAGAATTGGTAAGTTCAATTCAGAGGTTAGACCTTTGGACCAAAGTCCTGTTCCCCACATGCCAGTTATAACTCTGGATGTGTTGTGAAAATTAGTATGGGAAAAAAAAAACATTTGAGGCAATTATATGGTATAATGGATAGAGCTCCTGGAAGCAAGAAGACCTGACTTTGAATTATGCCTCTAGATACTTACTAGCTGTATAGCCCTAGTCAAGACCCTTTGTCTCTCAGCCTCAGTTTTTTTTCCCATCTGTATAATGAGGATAATGGAATCAAATCAGATAACATTTATAAAGTGTTTTGCTAGTCTTAAAGAGTTATATAAATGTTAGCCAAAATAATTATTAGGATAAAATTAGTTGACAGTATTTCTGATTCCCCAATAATGAAAGCCACTCTATTATTACAAAGTACCTAAATAAGTTTTTAACAGAAGAATGAAGTCCACCTTCTGAAAAAAAAATGCTGTAAGTGTCATTTGACTAATAGCTTGCTTCTTAGTCCTTAGATTACTTGAAAGAAGCTAAAACACTTTTGTTCCTTGTATTCTGAATATTGGATATTGAATTACAATGTCCAATGTGAATCCTAAAAAATAAACCTCAGCTCTTATCATCAGACTAGCAGAACAGAAGGACCAAAAAAACCATTTTTTCCTATACTACTCTGTAAATATGAAACCGTCTTTATTGACATGAGTGAGACAATATGATATGATAATCTGTCTTTTATCCAGAAGCATGTAATACATTCTAGGGGAATCAGCTCACCACTTTTAATTAGTTCTAACAGTCTGGAGACAGAGTTAGCTTGTGAAGGTTAAGAATGAGCTAGTCTGTCTAGTCTGTCACTAAAGTGAAAACACTGAATGGAATGGGGAGGGGAAGTAGTTGGATGGCATGAAGATGTGGTTATATGGCTGTATTCTGAATTATCTGTGCTACATTGCCTGAAGAAGGATTCCAGGGAAAATAGGTCTGTAACTTTCCAGGCCAACAGACACTTGACAGGCCTGTTTTAGGCCTTTTAAAATCCTTACTTTCCCAAGAATGAAATTGCTAATGGAAAAGTAGGCCTCCCAGTGTCCATGTTTTGACCCTCTGTTGAGTATAGACCTTTGTTTCCACTATAGAAAGTTCAGCTTAGCTGTTTGGTGTCATATTGTCTCCCTTGTTGACCCTCAAACCCCAGGGAATCATTCAGTATTTCAAGGCTGGTGTTTAGCTTAGTAAGCTATTTCCACATATCAGTAGATCACAAGGGCCATCGAAAAGACATCATAAATACTGTGTATGGTTTAAAATAGCTTGTAGTGCTCAATCTGCCCATATTTTTAGTCAGCTTAAAAAGTCCCTATGTCTTACTTGTTGACACAAGATATATGCTAAAGATCACCCTGACCTCGGAGTAAGTTTCCATTGCCAAAGATAGAAGCAGTGAGGGGTTGTAGACTGCTCAGTATACAGAAAGAATCATGGGTTATTCATGAAACCTTTCTTCAGGCGAGCATTGAAGATTGGATAAAAACCTCATGGAAATAAGTAACATTGAACCTCACTGAACAAATGAATATGGAGCTCAGCAGAATTGTGAAGGTAATTGTTTTCTTAGTAATTATACTTTTCTTGAAGCTTGGTATGATTTCTATTGTCCAAGGGTTTGTATTCTCTATATGGGTCTATAGTTAGTTGACTCTGCAGGGTGTTAGTATGTGCCTCTCATTTTAATCATGCAAGGTCAGTGTCCTTTGGCCAGAAAACCTCAGTGCATCTGGAGCTGTCCAGCTGCTAAACTGTTGATGTGATGAATAAGCTATAAGGCTATAACACAGAATACCCTAATTAATCCATGCATATAATGCAGAGTTGTAGCCAATGGATAAGTTACATCAATTCTTCCATGTTAAATAGTTTGGAAACCACAACTTCAACTGATATGCACAGTTATTTTCATAGAAGATTATTTCCTTTTTTGACTAAATCTGAATGGAGGGGTTTTTTTTTTCATTACTCCCCAGGATTATTCTAATGGTCAGGGAGAGGACACATTTGTGAAATATTCATCAGGTGTGTTATGGCCATGAAAAAGGAAAGATTCTATTATAATAGCATCATTTAAGCTCAAAGAATTCTCTTCAGCAGTTAGTTTATAAATCGACTTTCCCACCATGAAAACTGGCAAAGAATTTTCCTGGCAACTCAATTCATAGTTTATAGCTAGAATTTTGATCTCTAAGGATATAGTATTATTTAAAATAACTATGTTTTAATGTGACTTGAAATACCTGTGATCTTCTCTTTTATTTTATTGTGAGTATGCTCTACATGGAAAATGAAGTCCCTTGGGAGGTAATTTGAACACCAGTCACTTGTACTAGCTTAAAATCACTACTTTAGCATTTTCTGAGCTCCTTAAGAGAAATGATCATGAAGCCAACAAGGAACAGCAATTTATGAATACCAGTGGGGCATTTATTTATAATTTTGATCCTTTACAAAAGGTATCTTTTCTTTCCTTTACCTCTCCTTCTCTTCCCTTACTTTCCTTTCCCTCTCTTCAACCCGCCTCTTTTCTTTTCCTTTCCTGCCCTGCACTTCCTTCCTTCCTTCCTTCCTTCCTTCCTTCCTTCCTTCCTTCCTTCCTTCCTTCCTTCCTTCCTTCCTTCCTTCCTTCCTTCCTTCCTTCCTTCCTTCCTTCCCTTCACTTTGCTCCTTTTCCTTTCTCCCTGCCATTATTGCCAATATATTTTAGCAGAGGGAGCAACTGACTTGAAAAAACCTGGGGTTGAGTTCAGTTCCTATTCATGTTACTATGAGTGAGGTCCTTGAAATTTAATTTACAAAATAGGAATAATAAATAATTGTAATGACTAAATCACAAGATTGTTAAGAACAATATTTCATAAGCTATATAAATGTGAGACATTATGTTTATGGCAATACATCTTCCCTTCATCTCTTAAAGTTTAAGTTTATTTATATAATTGATCACATTTTAGAAAACTTGTTCTAACTTGTATTTGCTCATAAGCTTCCATTAGAAAGAAGATGGATTGATTCTCTAAAAATTTACATCATCCCTTTTGAGTTTTGTGCTTCTCTTCAGAAGCAATGCCCTCTCATTAAATACTATGATCACATCTTAATTTTCTTAAATTTATTGTTTTTCCTTAAATATTTATGTAGGTTAGGATACCTGGTAAGGCATATATAGTGCTTTTGATAAGGTCCATAGAAGCAAAGGACCTGATTGACGTCGGCAGTTGGAAGTGTGGCCAAAATAAATTTGGCTTGGGTAGAAGTACAGCAAATATTGGCCTACATCTAGAATATCTTCACTCACCCTGAGTTAATCATTAAGCATACTTAGTTCATTAAGAAATCATGCTGATAACAATAATAGCTATCATTTATATAATGCTTTAGGGTTTGCAAAGTGCTTTACAAATATTATCTTATTTTATCTTCTCATTAGGTAGAAGCTTTTATTATTCTTATTATTCCCATTTTATAGATGAGGAACAAAGGGAGAGTTAAAAGACTTGCTCAAAAGTCACAAAAACCCAGTAAGTGGCAGAATTTGAACTTAGGTCTTACTGACTTCAGGTGTAATGCTTTAAGCCCTATGCTTTTAAAACAGAATTTAATTACTATCCCCGATAATCCCAATTTTCTTTTAGCTTTTTATTTTCATAATATATACAGATAATTTTCAACATTCACCCTTGCAAAATTTTGTGTTCTAAATGTGAAGAACCTGAATCAATACAGAGTAAGTTAAAAGAATAAAGATAATTCAGGAAATAACTTGAATGATAGCAGTTAGGAAAAACTGAAAAAAGTCTCATAAGCATATAAATATATGTTATCTGTGTGTATAAAAGAGTCCCTGTTAGGCTTTCTCTAGTGCTTCATTGTAGTGTTGCGGTGATCCTGCATTTATGAAGACTGTGCTAATAGAATATAAATTTATCAGGCATATCCTACCAATTTTGAGAGGAAAGCACAGCTGTGGAAAACAGGCCAGATACTGGTCAACTGAAAGTTAATCTTGCTAACTCTAAAAGAAGCTCATCTCCAGAGGGCTGGCCACCAGATGATGTAAATTTTTGTTCTTATCAACTAATAAAAGTCATCTAACATGTAGAGCAGTTGCCATTTGGATTGGTGAAAGGAGATAACCCATTGATGAAATCACCCATTCACAGCTTATTGTGGAATGTTCAAAAGTATATATAGATATATATGTAACCCTCCTCACTATTTTACATACTGAATTTGGCCTTTAAAAATATCCAACAAAAATTCGAGTCCATACAAATTAGAATACAATCTAGCTCCCTTAGTCTTAAGCAGTTCAGCGGAAGCTGCATTAAGAAATATGTGTCAACAATTTATTTGATGATGAGATTGAGCTGACCTCAGATATGAAGATAATCAAAATCTTGAATCACAAACTACAGGGAAAATGTGAGTAGAGGAAAGTTTGCATGCTTTTTAAGAGGACTGTTTCCAATGATGAACAGGAAAGTTCATGTAAGAAAACAAAAAAATTTAGTTAATTCAAATAGGGTCTAAGCATCATGTAGTCAATACATACATACACATAAATGCACATATATACACACACACATATATATATATATACACACAGATATATACATATATATGTATATATATATACACTTTAGAGTAAGAATATATTCAAGTCTCACTTCTGACTTATCACTTAATCCCGTTTGCCTCTGTTTCCATATCTAGAAAATGAAACAGAGAGAGACATGGCAAACTTCAGTATCTATGGCAAGAAAACTCCCAAATGGGGTCATGGAAAGTCTGAAATGACTAAACAACAAAATGCAACATAACAGTATAAAAGATGTATGGATAGGGGCAGCTAGGTGGTGCACTGGACAGAGCACCAGCCCTGAAGTCAGGAGGACCTGAGTTCAAATCTGACCTCAGATACTTCACATTTCCTAGTTCTGTGACCCTGGTCTAGTTACTTAATCCCAATTGTCTCAGCAAAAAACAACAACAAAAACCTGTGTGTGTGTGTGTGTGTGTGTGTGTGTGTGTGTGTGTGTGTGTGTGTTCTATCTTTTAGCAGTACAAGGGACAACAGGTATGGGAACTCCATTCACCAATGCAGATTGGAAATTCTCTTAAAATTTATTACATTAGAAAATTGCTGAGGGACTTAGAAATTAAGTGATTTGCACATAATCACATAGCTACTATGTGTCAGAAGTGAGACTTGAATGTGTGTGTCCTAACTCTAAATTATATATGTATAGACACACATGTATATGTATGTATGCGTGTATAATATGTACACAAAACTAAAAGAGAACTATTTTTAGGTAGAGAAGCATTCTACCTTTCAATAGAGGGCACGCATGGTTGGCGAGGAGAGCAAATTAAATTGTTATCTTGTCTACAATTTAACTATTGAGAAATAAATGGGATTCCTTCACATTTATGAGCCCTGGATCAAGTCCACAATCCTAGATTATAAGGCATCTGTTCTATCCGTGACCTATGTGTCTTCAGGGCATGGCGCACGTTGAGTCATTATTAGACAACATTTCTAATTTCCAAGTAGCTCTGCTTTAGATTATCTGTATAAACAATACGATATAGAAAAATCCTATCTACTCAGATGGGGAAATGGCAGTGAATTCAAATTGGACACTATAATTAATCAATGTCAAATTGTAGTCAACTCCATTATCCTTAAGCAGATTATCTATGTGACCCAGAGTCTCTTCCTGACACCATGAATCTGGGTTCTGTAGCCATCAATAGTGGGACTTTGGAAAAGTGTAGTGCCTGAGAATGGAGAGACATGTAAGTGAATGAATGTGAGTGACAGTAAGTGGCTTTTGTATTATCTGCAATTTGTATTATCTCTCCTCAACATAAGTCCTGTTCTGATGCCTCATCATGGCATGGAGGTGACATTGCATTCTCAAAAGCTGTACCAATAGAGGGGAAAAAAAAACAAACAAAAAAAACAACCCTCTGATAAGGTCTACTAAGCTGGATAGGTTTTGCCTATAGGTAAACTAATAGGCTATTTCTACTATGTAGTACCTAAGGAATTAATCTGGAATATTTAAGTTTATATTTTTTGGTAATTATTTGTAATATAATTTATTTTGTAATTATTGTAATTATTTGTAATATAAAAATAGTCTATCCTTTTTAGTCCTAGGATGTTAAGAATCAACTGATTTTTAAACTATCTCAAACATTAATTTAAAGAAATTTTTGTCTAGTGACCAATAATGGATTGACTACTGGAAGAAAAAAAAATAATCCTACATCTATATTGAGATTCTCACTATAAATGAAAAGGAAGGCATAGAGACATTGGGGATAAGTGATGACATTATTTCTTTTTGTGACAGGATTATTGCATTGATAAAAGAGTCCTTTCAATGTTAATAAAGTAAGACTAGAAATCAAGATAGAGATGAAGGAAGGATATATTTAATCAAAAAACATTTACCAAATTTCTACTATGTGCCAGGCATGGTGGCAATTACTGCAGATACAAAGAAAGGTAAAAAGCTGTCTGTTTCTAGATTCTTTTAGTGACTGTATCATTTCTTTGGGTTTTATTATGCTGATGACTCCCAGATCAATATATTACACTGTGAACTCTTTGAAACTGTTAACTATCCTTCTTTTATACTCTTATTATATCTCATTTTGCACTATATTTATTTCACATGATTGTGTGTGTGTGTGTGTGTGTGTGTGTGTGTGTGTGTGTGTGTGTACATTTTATTTGCCTCTGTTGGAAGAATTTGAACTTTATCACTGGGACAAAATGGCCACTGGTTAGAATTTTCCTTCAAAGTTATTCAGGGAAGAGGGCCTTAAATGGAGATTAAGGAATGATATCCATTGTTAATAGGCATTGTGTGGATGATATGAAGCTAGGAAGGATAGCTTGTGACAGAATCAGGGGTAAAAAATAGGATTGTGCTGTCTTATTCTTGGATCCAGAATATAAACTTCAAAAATACAAAATAGAGAAGTCACAGCTAGCAGTTTCTGTAAAAAAGATCTTGGATGAAGGAGAAGTATTGAGTAGATCCCAATCTCAATTTAAAACAATGTAACATAGTAGCCCCAAAAGCAGGCCTATCTTAGACTGTATTAAGAGAGGTATAGCATGAGAACAAGGTAGGTGATTACTTCTAATATACTGTGGCCTATCCAGGCTACTCTGTTGAAGAACTTAGCTTCTAAAGGCCAAGTTCTCCCATTGTATCCAGGGCCATCTCTGATCGTCCTTGTCATTGGACACAGGGCTCTGGAGGGCAAAGTGAGACTTTGCACAGCCCTCCCTCACTTAAATCCAATTAACAAGTATGTCATGGCATCCCCTCCTGGATGTCATGGTTTTCTTCAAGGACAAAGGACAAACAACAATAACAATAACAATATCTAGAGCAGGGATTCTCAAACTATGGGCCCGTAGGCCAGATGTGGCCCGCTGAGGACATTTATGTGGCCTGCCGGGTTATGGCAAATGGGCTGAGGGGTGGAGACAGAGTGTGAGCTTTTGTTTTTACTATAGAAAAGAAAGAAAGAAAGAAAGAAAGAAAGAAAGAAAGAAAGAAAGAAAGAAAGAAAGAAAGAAAGAAAGAAAGAAAGAAAGAAAGAAAGGAAGGAAGGAAGGAAGGAAGGAAGGAAGGAAGGAAGGAAGGAAGGAAGGAAGGAAGGAAGGAAGGAAGGAAGGAAGGAAGGAAGGAAGGAAGGAAGGAAGAGAAAGAAAGGAAGGGAGGGAGGAAGAAAGAAAGAAAGAAAGAAAGGAAGGAAGGAAGGAAAGAAGGAAGAAAAAAGAAAAAAAGAAAGAAAAAAGAACAAAAGAAGGGAGGAAGGGAGGAAGGGAAGAAGTTAGGAATAAAGAAAAAGTTCCTACTTTGAAGGAGCTTATAATCTAATGGAGAAAACAACATGTAAACACTATGTATAAATGAGGTATATATACACATAAAGTGGAGGTAGTCTCAGAGGAATGGCATGAAAATTAAAGAGTTCTGGGAAGGGCTTCTTGTGGAAAGTAAAACTTCGCTTGAAGGAAGCCAGGAGGAAGAGAAGGAAGAGAATAAACATTCAACTCACTGGGGACCACTGGTGAAAAAGCTGTTTGAAGATGAAATGTCTTGTGCAAAGAACAGTAAAGATGCCTGTGTAGGGCATGGAAGGGAATAAAGCAAAAGAATATTGGAAAGGTCGGAGGGGACCAAGTTGTAAAGGCTTCTAAAATCAAACAAAGGGTTTTGATCTGAATTGCTGTCATAGTAAGAGGAATTCATCGTGTTTTACTTGGCTCCAGATAACTGAATTAGGAGCAATGGGTAGATGTCACAGAGAGAGACAGATTTAGGTTGAAAGTAAGGGGGAAATACCCTCTTATAGTAGAGCTGTTTAAAAGTAGAATGGACAATTATTTCTGCTTCACTGGAAGTCATAAACAGAGGTCAGATGAATACTTGTCAAAAATATTGTCAAGAGGATTTTTGGTCAGATTCAGGATTAGATAAGTCCTGAGGTCCCTTCATTCTTTTATATTTGCCCCCCAAAATTATATGCAAATCTGAGATCATGTTGTAGCTCAGTTTAAAATAGTCACTCATTGAATATGCATGAGAATTAATACTCAAACACAGTCTTTCTGACTCTGAGGTCAACTTCCTAGACCATACTCCTTCCTCTACCTTATCTCATGCATAATAACAAGAGCTTTGACAAGTTTTCTCTCTTGTCAAAATAGTATGGGATATGTCATATAGTTATTGTCCTCTACATGACTCTCTAAGACTGTAATTTTTTGAATAGTATTTTATTTTTTCCTAGTTACATGGAAAATAATTTTAAAATTCATTTTTAAATATTTTGAGTTTTAAATTCTCTCTCTACCTTCCCTGATCCAATAAGCAATTTAATACAGGTTTTTCACATGCAATTATGCAAAACATTTTTATATTATTCATGCTGTGAAAGAAAACAGACAAAAAACTAACAACAAAACACTGTGAAAAAAATAAAATTAAAAATGATACACTTTTGATACTTTGATACTTTTATTGGTTCTTTCTCCGAATGTGGATAGAACTATCTATCATGAATCTTTTGGAATTGTCTTGGATCATTGAATTGCTGAGAATAATTAAGTCACTTACTGCTCAACTTTTTTTTTAAAGGAATTCATACTTTTTTGTTCTTATCAGTCAGTTATTTAATTTTTTTAAATCATAAGATTTATCAAATTTCAAAATCCTGAATTTAAAAGTAATTCCCCACCCTCTTTCCAATGGATATAGAATGATGCTTTTGAGAAATATTTGCCAGTAGAAGATTGGACCAGAGGTAGGAAAAAAAACTTTGCATCAAAGGTAGACTAACAATAAAGATTAATGTTTATATAGTACTTAAAGTTTTTATGATTCTTTACAAGTATCACCTTATTTGATCCTCACAACAACTCTAAGAAGTAAAATATATAAGATGTTGTTATCCCCATTTGTAAAATGGGGAAATTCAGATGATCAAAAAGGATAAGTGACTTTTCCAAAGTCACACAGTAACTGCCAAAGGTCAGATTTAGATCTAGGTCTTCTTGACTCCTAGTCCAGCTGGCATAGGTAAAGATCTTTCCCAGGAGTTTAGGGACTAGAATTGAGAAAACAATCATGACTGATATCCTATTTACAAACTAGAACTGAGATTCTTCATTTTTGTTGTATCATGGACTTTTTTGGTATTCTGATCCAGCTTATGCAATCTCTTCTCAAAATCATATGTTTTAGATAATGAAAGGAAATACTTAAATTTCAGATACAGGTTAGTGAAAATAAAGATGTAATTTCCTCCCATACAAACTCACAGTTCCCATGAAATCTGTTGATGGTTGGGGGTTCTGGAGACTCCAAGGAAAGAATCCATGGGTGAATAGGGTTCAGTTTCTAAAATCTTAGAAACAGTTCATTGATTCATCTCATGTGAAAGTGATTTTACAGGGGTTGTGCTGAAGATAGCATTTATTAGAATATATTTGGACATATTTTGCTTTCTTATTTTTAGATTTCTAAAAATGTCACCCAGGCATTTTTTTATAGATATGCCCAAGCATGTATACAAAAGCTAAGACAAAAATGCATAAACATGCCTCGTCTCAGAAGCCAAATCAGTAAATGGTTTTCAGCCAAGAGTATTTAAGTATTTAGGCAGAGTAAATGAGAGGAACATTTTGCTCTTGTGATCCTGCTTTTTTTTTTTTTTTTTTTTAACCCTTATCTTACACTGAACCTTCTATCTCCTCCTCTCTACCTTTATTCATGATATAGTATTGTGCCTGGCTTTGAATGTCCTCAACACTTCTTTTATCCTTATGTCTCATAGGGGATTTTATTTATTTTATAGTTCTAAAGTTCTCTTCTAAGGATGTGAGTTAGTCATCTTTCCTGTCTGAAATCCCTTTAGCTATTTTGCTTCCGGCCAATTAAAGAGAAAGTAGCTTGTGAATGTTATTCTAGGCTGTAACCTGAACATATCATACAAGGCCAGTCTCATCAAAGAGAGAGAGAGAGAGTCAAGATTGGGAGCTTGTGGATTTTTACAAAGTTAGATAAGGTCTTGTAGATATCTAGATATCTAACATCAGAGTAGGCAATGGGCTACATCTAATAAATTAGGAAAGTTTTAAAGGTGAAAATAGGCAAAAACCCAGAGTTTAGCAATTCATAGAATTACCACAATGTGACAATGTTCAAAAGAAATACTAAGGACCTTTGAATTTAGGACAGAGGCTACTTATTATATAGTTATCTCTTCCACTTCATGATTTTTCCTATCATGGTTTTGATATATCATAAATAGGCATAAGAAATTAAATAAAGATTTTTGCGGAGTTTTGTGGAAGTTGTGGATGATGTATGAAGACGAACAGATGACAGAGAAAAAGTTTAGAAGCTCATAAATGCATAAAATATATGTATAGTATTATATAATAGCAACCCAAATTTTACAACAAGGTAACAAGGTATAAATATCACATAAAAGAAAAAGGGGAAAAATCAGACTCCTTCTCTGAAGAAGAAAGGGCTAAATTTTTAGGCAGGTTTTCCAGACCCTGCATCCCTAATTACTCAGGTGTGGAAGGGATAACTGTAGTATATTTGTTTATACTTCTTGTTCTATATGGAATGCATTCTCCCTGTAGGTGAGAAATTGAAGATGGATGGTGAGTCAGGGGTCAGAAGATATGTTATGCTGCTGATTGGAGCAAGGAGAGAAGAGCTAAGGTTACTAGTAAATTTTTTACAATGAGAGTTATGTTACTCCTTGCTCTGAATAACAGGCGTCATTGAGATATGACTCTAATGCTTAGTATGGAGTTGTGGGAAGGTTTTTAGATATCCAGAGATTTGAGATATTAACATAAAAATCAGGAGCCTCTGCTCTTTGTAAGGTAAATTAATTTAGAGTTTGGCATTTATGGAACAAATAAAATTTCTAATTTCCATGAATAAAAAATTGAAGAAGCATTTATCAAGTGCTTTTATTTGCAAAATCCTATGTTAAACATCAAAGTTAAAAGTGGAAAAGTCCCTGTTCTCAAAAAGCTTATATTCTAATGGGAAAAATGGCATACATAGGAAGCTTTAATGGTAAATCAGTTGAAAAGATCCAGGAGGCCTTTGGATATAGCAGCAAAGAAGGTAGTGGTACATCTTCCAGAAAATTGAATTACATAGATTGCATTATTAGTGGATGCATAATGGAGCTCTGGGATTTTCCCATCCAAGTGGGTTTCTTCTAGATATTAGCTAGGTTTGAAGGCTAAATACTGCTGGTTTCTTAGCTCAAGTGTTTCTAAGAAAATGTCAAAAGCCCTTTGATAAACAGAGTGAAGTAAGTAGTTCAGAATGAACATTAGGTTTGGCCTTTTCACCACCAAAGGAAGAGTCATGTATCTTTGCTAATATATATGCTGGAGGCTAAACACTTGCAAGATGGTGGCTTTAAAAATTGTTTTTATTTTGCTTTAAAGAATATTTTTAGAAGAAAATCTGACTGAGATCTAAAATTTCTGGAACTATTGAAGCCACAAGAGGGAGAAAAACATCATACAATTCTTTCTGTATCAGGGAGGATTATGGGAAATTAGGAGAAAATTGAAATACCCAATTTTAGTATTTTTAAGGTCTTTTACAGATCTAAAGTCAGTCAGTCAGTTAATACACCTACAGTGTGTCAAGCACTGGAAGTACCAAGAAAGGCAACAAACAATCCCTGTTTTCAATGAGCTCAGTCTGGCAAAACATCTCCAGATGAATCTCCAAAGGGTAATTATGAGTTGGTCTCTATTTCACAAGGCTCTCTTGGAAGAATTCAAAAAAGATCTTAAAAGAAAGTTAGAAGAAAAATGAGGAAAGGAAATGAGAATTTTGGAGGAGAGTTTAGAAAAGGAAACAAAAATTATCTGAAGAAAACTCCTTAAAAACAGATTTAGTGAAATAAAAAAGGCATATCACTCCTTACAAAATAGATTTGATGAAATGAAAAACAGAATTTGTGAAATGAGAAAAAAATCTAATGAACAAAGCAACTCATTTAAAAGTTCAATTGACCAAATGCAAAAGGGAATAAAAACTAACCGAAAAGTAATTCACTAAAAATTAGAATTGAATAAATGGGGAAGTGAATGACTAAACGAGACATCAAGAATAAGTCAAATGATAAGGGGAGGATTATGGGAAGATGATGGAATAAGTTGGTAAAATTCAAACTCACCATTTCCCCCACAAACAGCACAAATTTGTACCTCAGGGCAAACACAGATCAATGAAAAATCAAGAAGACTTGTGACAGAACAGGAGTCCAAGTTATAAGCCTAAAAGATCTGAAGAAAGACTCCTGGCTGCATTTAACCTGTCTGAAGTGCAACACCTCCAGATTAGCTCTTCAGAAACATCCAGTGGTGACCCCTCTGGGTTAGCTGGGTGTGACTAGAGCCTCTATCAGAAGCACAGGGACTTTCACCTCCTGGAAAGTTTGTTGAGTAGGAGTTTGAGTCCAGGAAGATAGTGTGAGCCTTGGCTGATTGGGAACCTAGGTCCAGCTGTGCTGCTGAGACAAGGCCCTGGGAAAGAAAGAACCAGCATCAGATGAGTAAAGAAACAGTGGGGGACTGTTGGCTGTGGGCAATTGCAGGAGAGTGGAGTTCTTTTTCTGAAGTTCCGGGTCAGAGTGGAAAACTGAACGGAAACTTGAAGCATCATCCCCCCACCCTACAATTAGAGGTACTTACACTAATACCTCTTATTAAAAAAAAATGAACCAGCAAAGAAGAAAGAACCCCATCATTGAAACATATTATGGGAACAAGGAAGACCAGTGTTCATCTTCAGAGGACAATTTAGTAAAAAAAAAAAAAAAAAAAAACAAACCCTTCTACCCCAAAAAATAATATGAAATGGCTCTCAGTCCAGAGAGAATTTATAGAAGAACACAAAAAATAATTCAAAAATCAAATGAGAGACATTGAGGAAAAACTAAAGAAAAAATTAAAACCATCCAAATAAAATAAGATTATAAAAATTAACTAATTAGAAACAGAAGTACAGAGTCTCAAAAATGAAAATAACTCTTTGAAAATTAAAATTGGGAAAGGGGAAGCCAGTGAAATTTTGAGAGACCAAGAAATAACAAAATAGATTATAAAACATGAGAAAATAGAATAGAATATGAAACATCTTATAAGAAAAATGACAGATCTGGAGAACAGATCAAGAAGAGAATATATAAGAGTCACTGGACTGCTAGAAAGTTGTGACCAAAAAGAGAGACTAGAAAATTGTCCTGGAGTGATAGAAAAGGAAAGTAGAAATAGAAAAAAATCTACTGATCACTACCTCAAAGAGATCCTTTGTGGAAAAAACAAAGGAATATTATTGCCAAATTTCAAAACCCCCAGATCAAAGAGAAAAATTTTCAAGAAACAAGAAAAAAACCAATTCAGATATGCTGATGCTACAATTAATTTTGTACAAGACTTATCAGCAGCTACAATAAAAGACTCAGGTCCTGGGATAATATCTACAGACAAGTAAAAGGACTAGGTTTGTGGCCAGCAAAATTATCTATAATTTGGAATGAGAAAAATGGACATTCAATGAACTTGTAGATTTTCAGCACTTTCTATCAATCAAAACTAAACTTAATAGAAAATTTAACATATAATGGCCAATATCAAAGATATTTTAAAGTTGAGTTTTAAAGAACTCAACATAGACAAACTGTTTAAACATGGACAAATTGTTATTTTTTTTAACTTGGAAAATATATATTTTATGTTTAAGATTTATATCAACAATAGAGTAGCTCAAAAGAAAGATAGGCAGAGTAAAGACAAAAATAGTAATCATCTTATACAAATGAGATATAGAGGAAGAATAGCCACAGAGGCATTGGGATGGAGGAGAGGATATCTCATGGTTCTGAAATGACTCATGGTTCTGAAAACCTACTCACCTTGGGAATGAGTTCAATGGACAATACTACCTATATAACATGAAGGAGATAGCACTCTCCAAAATCTAGAAACAAATGGAGGGAGGGGAAGGCATGGTTAGAAGGGGAAGCAAAGGATGAAAAAAGAAGACAAGGGAGGGACAGTGGGGGGGAGGTTAAATAATAGTAAACCAAGTTATGGAGCAGACTATAACTATATAATTATATATATATATATATTACATATATACATATATATATATAGACATATATGTGTAGTTATATACATACACATAAACATATGTATGTGTATGTATATAACTACATATGTATATCTAAATATAACATTTCTTAATTATAGCCTGCTTGAGGGTGGAGGGAGATAAAAGGAGGAAAAAAGAATAAAGTAAAAAAGGTGTGCAGCAGAGAACAGAAGAACTATTTACAAGGAAGGAAAGAAAGTATGGACACTCATGAATATAATTTCTTCTTCTAATATATATACTTTCTTAAATTGGTATTTGTTGTTATCTATTTTGAATCCTCCTCGATATCCTGCTGGACACATGACAATGTTCTTTTTTGTTTTGTCTCATTTTGTTTTGAATTGCTGTTCTGATTTTTCTTTTTTCTTATTCTATTTCTTCAAATGTAAAATACCTCATTGGAAAAACAACTGATCTAGAAAATAGATCAGGAGAGATAACCAAAGAATTATTGGACTACCTGAAAATCATGTTTGAAAAAAAGAGCTTAGACAACATTTTCAAGAAATCATCAAGGAAAACTGCCCTGATGTCCTAGAACCAGAGGGTAAAATAACCTCTGAAAGAGACCCCCAATTGAAAACTACAAGGAATATCATAGCTAAATTTCATAATTATCAGATCAAGGAGAAAATATTGCAAGCAACTAGAAAGAAATAATTCAAATAGCGAGGAGCCACAATCAGGATTACCTAGGACCTAGCAGTTTCCCCTTTAAAGGATCAAAGGGCCTGGAATATAATATACTGAAGGGCAAAGGAGCTTGAATTGTAGTCAAAATTAAGCAAAAATTAAGCAAAATTAAGCATTGTCTTTCAGGGGAAAAGGTGGATATTTGATGAAATAGGTGGATTTCATTTATTTTTGATGAAAAGACCAGCGCTGAACAGAAAATCTGATCTTCAAATACAGAATTCAAGAGAACAATAAAAAAAGGTAAAATAAAAAGGAAAGAGGAAAAAAACCTGTGTTTTTTTAAAGTTAAAAAGTTTACACTTATATATGGGAAGATGATATATTTAACACTTGAGAACAGTATCTCTGTTAAGGATATACTCAGAGGATGTTGGTATAATTTGACTTTATTGAGGTAATATAAAAAAAGAAACTAGAGATGGAAAAGGAACTGTACTGGAAGAAGAGGAAAGGGGAGACAAAACAGGGTAAATACATCTCATAAAGAGACAAAAAAGATCTATTAAAATTGAGGGAAAGAAGGGAGGGGAATAAGCATTGTGTGAACCATAATCTCATTGGATTTCGCTCAAAAAGATAATCAGATATATTTAGTTTCATAGAGAAATAGTCTCACCCAATGGGGAAGTAAGAGGGGAAAAGTGAAAAAAAAGGGGGGAGACTAATGAAAGGGAGAACAGAAGTAGAAGGGGAAAGGGATAAGAAAGAGGAAAGGGGCTGTAAAAATGGGCTGTTTGAGGGAGATGGTGGTCAGAAGCCAAACATTAGGGAGAAGGGAAAGGGAGAAAGGAGGAAAGGAAAGATAAAAGTAAAACTTGGGGAAAATAAGAATTAATAATTTTAACTATGAATGTGAATAGGATGAATTTTCCCATAAAATGGAAATAGATAAAAGACTGGATTAAAAGTCAGAATCCTATAATATATTGTTAAGAGAAATGCATTTAAAGCAGAGCAATACATACATAGTAAAGGTAAAAGTCTGGAGCAGAATCTATTATGTTTCAGCTGAAGTAAATAAAGCAGGGGTAGCAATCCTGACCTTAGATCAAGCAAAAACAAAAATTGATCTAAGTAAAAGAGATAAGGAAGGAAATTACATTTTACTAAAGGGTACTATAGATAATGAAATAATATCACTACTAAACATATATGCACCAAGTTGTAGAGCATGCAAATTACTAGAAAAGAATTTAAAAGAGCCATAAGATTAAATAGACAGCAAAACTACACTAGTGGGGAAGTGCAACATTGCTCTATCAGAACTAGATAAATCGAATCACAAAATAAATAAGAAATAAATTAAGGAGGTTGTAGCGAGCTGTCGTCTCCAGAAGCTGCCGGATCACTCTCTGGGAAGAGATCTGCTGTGTCTACTCAAATCTCTCAGACAGATTCTTCTTCCTGTAGCGAACCGTTGTCTCCAGGCAGTTGCTGTTAACTCTTGTCCTTAGAAGTGACTTCCCTTCCTGCAGAGAGCCCCGTCAAGCCTGATGCAATGCAGAGTCTTTCTCTTGAATCCTGGCTCTGAATCTCCTCCAACTCTTATCCTTCTTCAGGCCGATCTGCTCTCTGCGCCCAGTGCTGTCTCTTTTTATCCTCCCAGAGAATGGGCGTGGGATAATGCAAGGGCTTCTGGGAAGAACCACCCCAGCCAATGAGCTTGCCCCCTCTATCAAGTCAACCTGAGTTCTCACCTTGTAATTGTCCAGAAAACCTGAATTCTCACCTTGTCACCATCCAGACAACCTCAGTTCTCACCTAGTAATCCCAACATCTCCCCCTTTCTTTTGATTTAGAACATAGGACAGTCATGACCTTGAAACATAAATCCATCAATATGGGAAGTATTACAGATAATTACATAAATTACATAAGCACATAGTAACATAGTAACGTAACACATGCTAGAAGTATATAACATAATCATAAATTGAAAATTTATAAATGTCCATAAGTCCATTGTCCATTAGTCTCATCTTGTGTGAGGAAGTCCAATGATTCCTGCTGGTTTTTAAAGTTCTTTAACAGTCTTCTTATTATCCATGCTCTTTCAGTGTCAGATGTTTCTTAGATCTTCTCCTTTATTATTTCAATTTATGATTATGATTATGTTATATACTTCTAGCATGTGTTACGTTACTATGTTACTATGTGCTTATGTAATTTATGTAATTATCTGTAATACTTCCATATTGATGGATTTATGTTTCAAGGTCATGACTGTCCTATGTTCTAAATCAAAAGAAAGGGGGAGAATTTTTTGCTTGAAATTCTTTCATTTCATATCCCACTAGCTTCCATTTATCTACATCTATCTTTTCTTCCTCTAAGAACCAAGGGGATGTGCGTCTTAATGCAGCCAAGAGTTTAGCAATCTGTACCCAGGTTACAAGTAAACTCTGCTCCTCAATTATGTTGATTATACTCTCTATAGTACCACTCCTGAATGGGGGTGGAGCTGAGGTTGCTTCTGGGGCTGGGGATGAGTCGACTGAGGTCCAGGGATTGAATATAGCTAACATCTGCCCCATTTCAGCTATAAGAGATTCCTGGTTTAGCCCTTAACAAGTTAAGTTCCTTATTTATCTATTAGCACGCTCACTTAATCTTTAACAAAGTTTCCTTGTTACTCACGGTTCTGGGTCAGAGAGACTGAGATCTGGATGGGAGGCTTTTCCACTGGAATCAGGACCGTGTCTGTCCCTGTTCGGGCGCCAAATTGCGAAGGTCTGGTCTAGCTCCTCTTGTCAGGATAAGCAAAAGTCCTTGCCCCACGTTGGGCGCCAATTGTAGCGAGCTGTCGTCTCCAGAAGCTGCCGGATCACTCTCTGGGAAGAGATCTGCTGTGTCTACTCAAATCTCTCAGACAGATTCTTCTTCCTGTAGTGAACCGTTGTCTCCAGGCAGTTGCTGTTAACTCTTGTCCTTAGAAGTGACTTCCCTTCCTGCAGAGAGCCCCGTCAAGCCTGATGCAATGCAGAGTCTTTCTCTTGAATCCTGGCTCTGAATCTCCTCCAACTCTTATCCTTCTTCAGGCCGATCTGCTCTCTGCGCCCAGTGCTGTCTCTTTTTATCCTCCCAGAGAATGGGCGTGGGATAATGCAAGGGCTTCTGGGAAGAACCACCCCAGCCAATGAGCTTGCCCCCTCTATCAAGTCAACCTGAGTTCTCACCTTGTAATTGTCCAGAAAACCTGAATTCTCACCTTGTCACCATCCAGACAACCTCAGTTCTCACCTAGTAATCCCAACAGGAGGTAAATAGAATTTTAGAAAAATTAGATATGATACATGTTTGGAGAAAATTGAATAAAGATAGAAAAGAATATATATTTTTCTCAGTGGTGCGTGGAACCTACACAAAAATTGACCATGTATTAGGGCATGAAAACCTCAAAATCAAATGCAGAAAAGTAGAAATAGTAAATGTATCTCTTTCAGATCATAATGCAACAAAAATTATATGTAACAAAGTGCCAGGGAAAATAGACCAATAATTAATTGGAAACTAAATAATCTAATCCTAAAGAATGAGTAGGGAAACAACAAATTATAGACACAATTGATAATTTCATCCAAGAGAATGATAATAATGAGATAACATGTCAAAATTTATGGGATGTAGCCAAAGCAATTTTTAGGGGAAATTTTATCTCTCTAGATATTTACTTGCATAAAATAAAGAAAAGATCAATGAATTGGGCATGCAACTAAAAAAAACTGGAAAAAGAACAAATTATAACCCCCCAATTAAATATCAAATTTGAAATTCTGAAAATAAAAGGGGAGATTAACAAAAATGAAAATAAGAAAACTATCAAATAAATAAACAAAACTAATAATTGGTTTTATGAAAAAAAATAAAAGCAAAATGGGCAAACCTTTAGTTAATTTAATTAGAAAAAGGAGAGAAGATAATAAAATTGTTAGTATCAAAAATTAAGAGGGTGAACTTTTCACTAATGAAGAGGAAATTAGATCAATAATTAGTTATTTTGCCCAACTTTTTTGCCAATCTGATAATCTAAGTGAAATGGATGAATAATTACAAAAATATAGATTACTCAGATTAACAGAGGAGAAAATAAGTTATTTAAATGTCCAGTTTTAGAAAAAAAAATTGAATAAGCTATAAATCAACTCCCTAAGAAAGAAATTGCTAGAACCAGATGGATTTGCATGTGAAATTCTATCAAACATTTAAAGAACAACTAATTCTAATACTATACAACTATTTGGAAAAATAGGAAAAGAAGGAGTCCTACCAAATTCCTTTTGTGACATAGATATGGTGTTGATATTTAAACCAGTAGGGTCAAAATAGAGAAAGAAACTGATAGACCAATTTCTCTAATGAATATTGATGCAAAAATCTTAAATAAAACATTAGCAAAGAGATTGCAGGAAAGTATTTCTAGGATAATATGTCATGATCAAGTAGCATTGATACTAGGAATGCAGGGCTGGCTCAATATTATTTTGTATCAATAAGCAAACTAACAGAAATCATACAATTATTTCAATAGATGCAGAAAAAGCATTTGACAAAATCCTATTTCTATGACCCATTCCTATTAAAAACATTAGAGAGTATGGTAATAAATGCAATTTTCCTTAAAATGATCAGTAGCATCTATTTAAAACCATCAGCAAGCATCATATGTAATGGGGATAAATTAGAAGTGTTCCCAATAAGATCAGGGTGAAACAGGATTGCCCCTATCACCATTACTGTAATATTGTATTAGAAAGGTGAGCTTTAGCAATAAGAGAAGAAAAAGAAGTTAAAGGAATTAGACTAGATAATGAGGAAACCAAATTATCATTCTTTGCAGACGATATGATGGTATACTTAAGAGGATCCTAGAGAACTAACTAAAAACTCCTAGAAATAATTCATAACTTTAGCAAAGTTGCAGGATACAAAATAAATCCACATAAATCATCAGCATTTCTATATGTTAGTAACAAAGTCCAGCAGCAAGAGATACATAGAGAAATTCCATTTAAAATTACTGTATATTATATAAAATATTTGGGAATCAACTTGCTAAGATAAGTTGAACTATATGAACACAATTACAAAACACTTTCCACACAAAGTCATATCTAATCAATTGGAAGAATATCAAGTGCTCATGAGTAGACTGAGCTAATATAATAAAAATGACAATTCTACCTAAATTAAAATAATTATTATTCAGTGTCATACCAATCAAATTCCTGAGAAATTATTTTACAGAACTAGGAAAAATAATAACAAAGTTCATCTGAAAGAACAAAAGGTCAAGAATTTCAAGGAAATTAATGAAAAAAAATGTAAATGAATGAGTCATACCAAACCTAAAACTATATTATAAAGTAGCAGTCATTAAAACCATTTGGTACTGGCTAAGAAATAGAGTAATTGATCAGTGAAATAGGTTAGGTTCAAAAGATACAATAATCAAGGACTATAGTAATTTAGTATTTGATAAATCCAAAGACCCCAGCTTATGGAACAAGAATTCACTATCTGACAGAAATTGCTAGAAAAAATGGAAATTAGTATGACAGAAACTAGGCATTGACCCACAGCTAACACCCTATATAGTAAAATTGGGTTCTATTAACCCATTTTGAGTGGGTAATACTATAAGCAAATTAGAAGAACAAAGGATAGTCTATCTCTCAGATCTGTGGAAAAGGAAAGAATTTGTGACCAAAGAAGAACGTTATGGAATGCAAAATGGTTAATTTTGATTATATTAAGTTAAAATGTGTTTATACATGCAAAACCAATGCAGGCAAAATTAGAAGGGAAGCAGTAAACTGGGAAAATTTTACATCCAAGTATTCTGATAAAGGCCTCATTTCTAAAATTTATAGAGAATTTATAAGAATACAAGCCACTTTCCACTTGATAAATGGCCAATTGACAAACGATAAATATGAACAGATAATTTTCAGATAAAGAAATTAAAACCATTTCTAGACATATGAGAAAATTCTCTAAATCACTATTGATCAGAGAAATGCAAATTAAGACTTCTTTTAGGTATCACTACACACCTCTCAGATTGGCTAAGATCGCAGGAAAAGATAATGATGGATGTTGGAGGGGATATGGGAAAACTGGGACACTAATGCATTGTTGGCAGAGTTGTGAATTGATCCAACTATTCTGGAGAGCAATATGGAACTACGCCTAAAGGACTATCAAGCAGTATGTACCCTTTGATCTAGCAGTGTTTCTACTGGATCTGTATCCCAAAGAGATCATAAAAAATAGAAAGGGGCCCACATGTACAAAAATGTTTGTAACAGCAAGGAACTGGAAAGTAAGTGGATGCCTATCAGTTGGAGAATGGCTGAATAATTTATGTTATACAAATGGTATAGAATATTATTGTTTTATAACAAACAATCAGCAGGATGACTTCAGGAAGGCCTGGAGAGACTTACATGAACCAATGCTTAGTGAAGTGAGTAGAATCAAGAGAACATTGTACACAGCAACAACAAGATTATATGATGATCAATTCTGATGTATGTTTCTCTTTTCAACAGAGACAGGGATTAAGGCCAATTCCAGTGGTCTTATGATAGAGAGAGCCATCTGTACCCAGAGAGAGTGAACTATGGGGACTAAGCATGGATTACAATATAGTATTTTTACTTTTTTTTATTGTTGTTTGCTTGCATTTTGTTTTCTTTCTCATTTTTCCTTTTTGATCTTATTTTTCTTGTGCAGCATGATAATTGTGGAAATATGTTTAGAAGAATTGTACATGTTTAACATATACTGTATTATTTACCATCCAGGGAGGGGGTGGGGAGAAGGGAGGGAGGAAAAAATTTGGAACATAAGGTTTTGCAAGCATGAATGCTGAAAACTATGCATATCCTTTGAAAATAAACTTTATTTTAAAAAGAGCTAAGTCCAATGGAAGGTACTACTTGTCAACAACTATGTATAAATAAAAAATATTTTATTAACTTACACACATATAAAAGTATTATGTATGACTTGATTTGATCATAAAATGATAATATTTAGCTCTATTAAAGCATGGAAATTTTTTCTTTATTTAGGAAGAAAATTCTAAGAAAAGATTTTCCTTTTTCCACATTATTATTCCTCCACCCCATTTCTTACTTTTGCTTTGCTTTTACAGCTCTAATCGTTATGAGGGTTTGTTTGAGGCATACACCCAAATTGTAGTCTTTATTAAATTATCCTAACAAAGCTAAATGATCTGAAAGCAGGAAGTCTAAAAAGCTATAAAAATGTGTGTAAGCCCTCTGATGTTGGTAATGATAATATCAAAAATTAGTAGTTTACAATGTATGAATTTTCATTCAGTGAGCTCCCAGTAGCTTCAAAACTTTAGCTTTGTTTTTGTTCCCCATCAGAATATTTATCAATGCCTCATATTTCTTTTGCAGATAAGATAGAAGAATGCTATCCATATAGGGTTTCTATCTATCCTTGAATGAATGTAGAGGAGTTCTTTCTACAATAGCCTGATATAGAGAAGATATATTTTAGTTGATTGCAATGTTTGATCTAGTTGTAAGCAGGATTGGCCATCATTTATTATTTAACCTTTCAACTTGATGATCTAAATGAAAACTTTATTTGAAATGAGAAATTCATGATCATAATATGATTTGTTGACCTGTTAAATAGATAAATTATCCCAGAATTCCAGAACAATTGTGTATTACTTACAATTGTATTTTAGAAATTGCCAAGGCTTTTTTTATGCCTTCTTTGAAGTTACCTTATTTTTCTCTCACTCTATATAGGCTGATGTTATCCATCTTCAGTGTCTCTGGCCTAGTTTATGGGGTCCTGCTACAAATTTTGGGGATTTTAAGCAACTATTAATGGAACCCCTTGATTTACCTTTCATTTTCCTGGATTGGAAAACCACCTGTACAAGGCTATGCTCCCAGGTTATTAATCCCTCATACTGTTTCTGTTCCAGGAACACTGCTCGTTAGCTTTTCTTCAGTACCTGACTTCCCCAAGGAATTGACTGGAGCAGTTTATCTATAACAATCAGCCTTACTCAGAGAACCCAGGCTTAATGATTTAAATTATGTGGAGCTAGGTGACAAGTTGAAAGTGGGAAGAAGTAGTATTAGAAGGGTGCCATAATCATAAACGTCAGGTGGCTTTTTTCTAGAAAGGCCATATATTGCCACACTTCTTCCTTCTTAATTTCTATGATATGCAGCACAACAGCATGTTGTATTTGAAAATGGGCTTTGGGATAAAGTGGGGACTGAGCATCCTCTTGGTGACAGGCTGAGCTTGGGAGTTGATGGAATATAATCAGTGCCAGACACAAAGTGTTCTCTATGGACTCTTTCAGTAGTAGTGTTGTGATTAGTACCACATGTCTTGCTTCCTGGTTGGAAAATGGTCTGCAAGGGGGAAACCCAAAAGGCAGACATTAGAAAAGGAAATTCATAGGGAATGAATTGTGCAGATAATGATGTCTGTGTAGGAAGAAGAATTTGAAATCTACCTTTTCTGAAAATCAGATTTTGTGAATAAAGAAGAGAAAGCCATATGACCTTAATTTTTTCTTTAAGCTAGATACTAGATGAGACTCTTGGAGGCAGCTCATGAAATGACAGTTTTAGAGTTATAAAGAACAGTAGATCAACCTTACTTTACTTCAAGTATGAAATATAAACTTCTCCTTTTGGCATTAAGAACTCTTCACAAAATAGCCCTT
>NC_133619.1:439058851-439146351 GCF_048593235.1 Sminthopsis crassicaudata
GGAAATGGGAAGAAAATCCCAAATGGGATCTGAAGAATTGGATTCAATGGAAATCCACTGAACCACAACAGATTCCAAAAAGTGAGTTTTTTGTCCAGTTACCAATAACTTACTTACTAGGAGGGGAGAAAGGGAAGCAAGAACAAATTGAGTGCCTATTTTGTGCCAGGTAATTTGACCAACTGAACTCCACTTAGATTAACATTTTTGTTTTAAATGAACAGAAGGCATCAACAAACTGAACTGAAATAGACATCTCAGAGGTTCTTCTCAACAAGAAGAATAAAAGCGATGTAGGTTGGTTATATCACAAGCAACAAGAAACATGTTTTCATGGCATCCCACGTCTTCTCATACTGCAGTACTTATGATGAATGTCAAAAAGAGAACCACTATGAAGCTAGCTCCAGCTTCTTGTGAGGTATTATGTGCTATGGAAGAAAGGGGAAATAAATTCTATGAAGGACCTAAAGATCCTCCAGATCAAATCAACAGAGACCTTGTTGTTCAGTGACTCCGATGTAAAGATGGGCACAGAAAAGTTAAATTTAAAACAATGATTCAAGATCAAGACATGAAGGAAGTTAGAGTCTTGTGGATTACTCAGAAGCTTTGCTACTGTTCATCATAAATACTTCCTTTAAAAAGAGAGCTAGAAGGCACTGACTGGTTACGATGAGTACCAAATAGCATCATAAAGGAAGAAATTGACTATACCTTAAAAGATAAAAACATGATTGATTACTGCCAAGGGAGTAATTTTAGAATCAGTTATTTATGTTTCATTGGACAAAGTTGATATTGACCTAGAAGAAAGGATAAAAAAAAAGATATTGTATACTTTTAACAGTTCCATCTCAATCTACTTAGGCTGTTGATGGAAAAATGGAAAAATAGATAAAAATAAAATCCTTGACTCTGATTATTCCTATTTTCTAGAAAAATTTAACAATAAAATAAAACAAAAAATAAAATAATCACCACATTGAAAAGGCTAAAGGGATTAAAAAATAACCTTAACTAATAAACTTTTGATCTTGTCAAATGGAAAGACACAAACAGCCAAGGACAAACATTGTGCTTATTTAAGAGTTATCTTGTCTCAAAAAATAGTGAAAAGCTCAAGGGGAAAGAAGTCTACAGAAATATTAGTATGAAACCTAACCGCTAAGGATATTTACAGCAACTCAAAAGAAATTGTCCTAGTCATCCAACTAGCAGGGAATAGGTGGAAGAAGAATTCTCAGACTAAAACATGATATTGGAATAATTAAATTATCATTATCAATTAAGATAATGCAGACTGAAAATGAATTGGATTCAGAATCAAATAGATACAAGGAAATGGGAAAGGTAGGCTATATGCTATTGTGCAATGGTTTCTAAGGTTCATCTTTTGTTCTTTTAGTGTTCTTTTAGTGATATTACATATATGTGTATAAATATCATGTTCTCAGAAGAATCAAAATTGTTATTAAGCAGCTATAGAAGAGCTAACCAGGTTGATGATTGGTTTCTAGTTAATTTATTATTAGTATTAGTATTGAATTTTTACATATTTATGTATATATACACATATGTATACATACACACACAGACATATATATCCATGGTGTTTTCTTGGTAAAGATATTGGAATGAATGGCTATTTCCATCTGCAATGGATTAAATCAATCAGAATTTAAGTGACTCACCCAGAATCATACAGCTGGTAACTATGTGAGACCAAATTTGAATTCAAGTCTTCTGGGCTCCAAGCCCAAAATTCTAGCTGCCTTGCTATCTTTGTCTCTGTCTCCGTCTCTCTCTTCCTATCTCTGTCTTTTTTTCCATTTTTTCATCATTTTTTTGCAGCACAAAAGTATTCCATCACATTCATATACCTTAATTTGTTTAGCCTTTTCTTATTTGATAGATACTTCTTATTTTCCAGTTAGACTCCACAAAAAAAGAACTGCTAGAAATATTTTGATATGCATGGATCCTTTTTCTGTTCTTTGATCTCTTTGAAGTAGAGGGCTACTAGCAGTATCACCGTGCCAAAGATTATCCACAATTTAATAACTCTGTAGCCATTGGGATGTCTTTTTGCATCTTGATGTTTAAGTACACTGGCTATGCTAACCCCCTAGGGAAACAGAGGTTCCCAGCACCAGGCTGTATCTGTTTCCTCTTGCTCCATAGTCCTACTTTATTTATGCTAACAAATAAAAGGCATATAAAATTTCTTATATAATTTTTTGGGATACATTTTGATATCCTAATAAAAAACAACTGAGTGGAAGCACTCCCCTAGACAATGACCATCTCTAACTTCCTGCAGATCACCCTAATTCTTGAGCCTTACTTTACCTACTTAGTTGTTTCATCCATTTTCACTGCCTCTTTCCAAGCAAAACAGAAGGCCCCTGATATTCATATCCATGACTTTGTAACTTCTTTGTTCCCCCCCAGGCCACAGCACCCCCACAAAAAGGCTAACAATGGAGCAATGTGTCCTCACAGCTAGAAACATATCAAAAAATATCCATGTCTCAATCTGCATTGCTCACACAGAAAGCTTTTGTTTATCTTTATGGAAATGTGTGGAAGGGCTCTTAGTGATTCAGAGTCATTGTTTATTAATCAGGTTGTTTTGTGCCCTCTTTCTACCCTGCAGAGTAGTCTAAGTGGCATCTGCCTTAAAGTGAGCACTGGTTGTAATTATACAAGTTCTCATTTTCAACCTGCTGTCTAGCAGGAAGTATGGTAGCACAGTGGAGGGAGAGAGTGCTTCTGAGTCCAAAAGAGTTGTGTTCAAATCCTATCTCTGACCCATATGGACCTGTGGACCTGAGTAAGTCCTTAACCTCAGGATCTCCAGGCAATTCCCTAAGTAAGATTGCAAGTTGCAGAATAATTCCAGATCTACCTCAATAGAATCCCCTTAATCTCTGAGAACTCCCTCACAAATGAAGCCTCAGGTCTGAATCAAAAATAACAAGAAAATCATTTATTGGCTGACAAATGCCGGCATCTCCCCAAAGTGTCTTTCTGTCTTCTTCATATTATTGGTGTAGCAAGGTGGGTTAACGGCTAGGATGTTGCACTTGGAGTCAGGAAAACTCATTTCCCTGACTTCAAATCTGGCCTTAGACACCTATTAGTTGTGTGACCCTGAGTAAATCACTTAACCCTGTTTGCCTCAATTTCCTTATCTGTAAAATGAGCTGATGAAGGGAATTGTAAATCATTCCAGTCTTTGCCAAGAAAATCCTAAATGGTACCATGAAGAATCACAGCCAGCCAAAAAATATCCTAAATTCAAACTATTAAACTAATGAGCTGGATATACCATAAACTTGGCTTTCATGAAGCACCACCGTAGCAATCATATTTTATCAAGTTCATTGTGAGTAAATTATTGCAGAGGAACAGTTATTTTCTATTTTCTTCTCCTAGAAAAGAAATAGATAGCAGTTAGAATGTTATTCCCAATTGTCACCATCTATTGGAAATTCAGTTACAGAAGCAACTTGTCCTAGCTCAAGAGGCACTTGAAGCTCTTAAACTCTTATAGAAACATTTCTATCTGAGAGATATGTTGTTCTCTAATCTGTCCCTTAACTTCTTTAATTTAGGGTCTGTGAGCAAATTTTTTTCCAAATATTCTGATAAATGTATTTCATTTATTTTTGTGTGCTATCAGGTTAAGTGACTTGCCTAGGATCACATAGTTATTAAGTGTTTGAGGCCATATTTGACTCAAGTTCTCCTGATTCCAGGACTGGTGCTCTATCCACATAATTGCCTCCCCCGCCCCCCCAGTGCATTCCCATATAATTGGTTGCCTTTGTAGTTCTGTGTATTTTATTTTATATATTTAAACACATTATTCAGAAAAGAGATCCACAGGTTTCCCCAGACTTTCAGAGGTGTTCATGGTGCAAAAAAGGTCAAAACTTCTGCTCTTATTGCTTTTTCATGTGGTAACATTAATTAGAATTTGACTTGACAAGAACATGTCTAACGTTAATGCTGATGAGTTTTTATGTTTGCTTATTTTTTATCCAAATCTATATTTTCATCAGTGTGGATAATTCTAAATGAGAAAATTCCCTCCAACAGAATATATAAGTAACTCTTTTACATCTTAAAAAGGGGTTCTAAGAAGTTGATTCTTGCCACTATTAAATCACACTATTAAAATATATCAGGCAGGACTTGGATCCAACTCTTTCTGACTCAAGAACTGTCAGTGGAGTGGCCTTCCTGCAAGGTATCTCCAATGTTGTAAAAGGATAATTTAGAGCTACACAGTCACTTGATGTGAAGTATTCTTAACTCTTCCTAGAAGGCCAACTCCTGGTCTCCAGAGAGTTGATGAACCACTCACTCATATGTAATAGCATACTAAATATGTTTAACAGAATTAATCTGTCAACACTCTGAAGGTGACATTGGCTACAGGTCTCATCTTATTCCCTGACATCTCCATGGCCTTAATGGTCAAGAAAGGGGCCATGTTACTCTAACTTAAGAGACCTATAATACTAAAACATAACAGTGTCTCAGGAAGAAAGGTGGGTCCTAAATATATACATATGAAGGGCTTTCAAAATATCCCAAAGCATCTTAGCTCTTTAGCTCAGTCCTGTGGTGCATTGTTTCCATGGATCTTTGATTATGTGACTTGATGGGTAAATGAGGTTGCTGGGGAATCCCTCCAAGTCCCTGCTTGATGTCCTGCCTTCCTCTGGCCATGTCTAATGCCATCAGCATGGACGATGAGCCTTTTCACTCATGTGGCTGCCTCCTCCCTCATTCTGAGTAATGGATATTTGGTAGGGCTGAGACATAATTCCTGTAGCTAGCATTTGTTAGACTGATAAGCAGCTGGTAGGGATGGGATTGTTCTGCTTCTGATGGTTAAAAAAAAAAAAGTTTGCCCTTGACTATTTACTTTCTCTTGCAAACTATTATAGCAGCACTTTACCTGTTTCCAGTGCCAGGGGGACTGGAGGCTTTCCCTGAGCAAAAGTGCAAATCAATGCTTGGCACTAAAAGAAGCTTTCTTCAGCATAAATCTCATTTCCCTGGCGTCAAACAGACAGTGGACTTCTTCCCCTGCCAAGAGGTGAATGCGAGCATCCCTGGGCGTAACCAGTGAGTGGAAACTTCCATTTTGCTATCTCTAGGCAAAATTGTAAATAAGAATAATACTCAAATGGATCTGTGATCTCATTAATTTGTATGTTTCCTTCAGTGATGCAGTTTTCAACCCATCCATTTCCATATCACTCTTGACCATGTCCTTGCATCAGAGAGGGGGTGGGGGACACTCAATATGCCGTGGGGAGTCCTCCCTTTATCCTGGCATCTCAAGGATAATAGTGGATGATTTGGAGCATTCCCTTGTTGTTCCTTATCCTCCTACATAACCATCATTTCTTTCAATTATATATTTTTGATGGCATCTTTTTTTCTTGTTCCTCAATGAAGTTCCTTAGTCACCATGATAATGATGGTTACTAAGTGTTTTCACATAATCTCATGAAGTTCTTACAATAACAATAACCCTTTAGTAGATAGAGCTAATTATTAGCAATTCCACTTTGTACATTTTTTAAATGGTGAAATAAGTTGCTCAAGAATACACAAGTATTAAGTGCAAGAAATGATATCTGAACCTAGCTAAAACTTTTTCCATAGCACGAGACTTGTTGTTATTGTTCAGTCTTCAGTCCTGTTGACTCCTTGAACCCATGAACCGCAGCAATCCAATCCTTCATTATCTCCCAAAGTCTGTCCAAGCTCATCTTTGTTACTTCCACAACACTATCTATCCATATCATCCTCTTCTGTCCCCTTCTCCTTTTGCCTTTAATCTTTCCAAACATCAGGGTATTTTCTGACAAGTCTTCTCTTATTGTTATGTGGCCAAAGCATTTTAAGTTTCAATTTACAATGACTCATCAGAGTTAAGTTCTTCAAGTATTGACTGATTTATTCTACTTAGAACTCTCAAAAATCCAACTCTCACAGTCATGTTAGTACTGGAAAAGCCATAACTTTGACTTTATGGACCTTTGCTAGCAAGTTGACATCTCTGCTTTTTAGTATGATGTCCTCCACAGCTAACAAAGCTTTCTTTCCAAGGAGCAAGTATCTGTTCATTTCATGGCTGTAGTTACTGTCTGAAGTAATTTTTGAGCCCCAGAACATGAAATCTGACACTGCTTCCATGCCTTCTCCCTCTGTTTATCAGGAAGTGATGGGGCTAGATGACACAAATTTATTTTTTATTTAATGTTGTTTCAAACCAGTTTTTATACTCTTCTCTTTCACTCTTATTGAGGCTTCTTAATTCTTCCCCTTTCTTCCATCAAAATGGTTTCATCTGCATATATGAGGTTGTTGACATTTCTCTCAGCAACCATAATTCCTGTTTTTTGATTCGTTCTGCCACCAGTCTACATGACATGAAAGACTTATGTCTGAATCCCAGTGCTACCAATGACTTTACTGGTATATTTGGGCCTGTCATTCAATATCTCTGTGTCTTAGGATCTTCATAAGTGTGTTTGGGAAGGAGGGTAGTGATGGCAAGAATGACTTTTAAGATTTATTCCTGCTCTAAATCTACATAATTCCACACCCAGGGATTACAGGCAAACTTCAGCCTTGATACTCTTACTTCCCTTTTCTATATAACCCCTCCAACACACACACACACACACACACACACACACACACATTAGAGGGCCCATGGAGTGGTTTGGAATAGACCTATTTCCTAGCCTAGTTTCTGAGGAAGTTCCACATTAAAGATACTTTTCAGAGCTTGTTTATATTTTTCTCATTTCTCTATGTTGGTTGGTGCAAAAAGCATTAAACTCATCAAATCACAGGATTTAGAGAAATCTAGTCCAACATCTTCATTTCACAGAGAAGCAAATGGGAATATGATTTGACCAAAGTACATAGCACAGATGGAATTTGAACCCTGTTCTTCAGACTGCAAATCTATTACTCTTTCTTGTATACCATGAGCTGTTCTAAAGGTTCTGAAGTTCTCAGTTCTATTATAAATCAAAGTAAACATTCCTGGCTTTAGCATAGTACAGAAAATACACTAAATAATCTTGTTAAGGAACAGATTTGACCATGTCATATCTTTCCCAATTAAAAATCTTCTATGGCTCCCTATTACCTCTAGTATAAAGTTTTTAGAGTGTCATTTAAGCTCCTGGTTCCAATGACCTTTTGCAACATTATTTCACATTCCTCCTGCCATTATTTTTCTATCCTCTAAACAACTTGGACTAATAGCTATTCCCCAAACTCAATATGCCATATCCTACTTCCATGAATTTGGTCATCACTTGAATACGCTCCTTCATGTGTACCTTTGGGATTCCTTATGTTCTTTCAAGCTCATTCTTGGGGAAATCTCCTCATTCTGAAAGATTGGTACTCTCATCACTACCCTCAGCCTCTCTGAATGAAGAGCAGAGATGTGGAACTCCAAAACCTCAATTAAAAGTGGTAGTTCTGCTCTGAACATTTCATTTCTCACCTGGCTTCATTACTCTGGCATGTCTCTGACTTCACCAAGCTCTGTGTGGTGCATCCTCCTCAACTTTTACCCTTTTTTAGTTTTCTTTTGGGTGTTATCTTCCCCATTAGATAGTAAGCTCTTTGAAGGCAGAGACTGACTTTGTTTTGTCTTATTTGTATTTCCAGTGTTTAGCATAATTATTGGTATATAGTAGGCACTTAATAAATGTTAATTGACTATTGATAAGGAGCAACATAAGTACCATATCCCTTTTTGTTGTTGTTGTTCATTCCCTTTCCCCTCCAATCGTTAATACATTCTCTCATTTGTCAAAATTTTCTTTGAACCCTTATGTTTCTCCATTCAACATGTTATTCAAAGAGCATTGTGCTACACCATATTGTCAATAATAACATACATGAAAGAAATAGCATAAAATAAATAACTAAAAAAGGCAAGGAATTACAAAGAAATCTTTTCCTCTCTGATTAGCCCCAATTTATCCATCAAGAGCTTGTTTGTACATAGTTGGTTGCATATTTTTTTCCTTCCTTATAACAGCTGCAAGTTTCTTTAGAACAGGGATTTTTTTTTGCCTTTTTTTGTATCACCAATGCTTAGCTCAATGCCTGGCAAATAGTAGATGTTTAATAATGACTGACTGATTTTATATTAAAAACTGTTTCCATGCTTCATTGCTTCTACGTACACAGCTTCATCTCTATGGGCACTTCTGATACTTCAGACACCAAACAATCCACGCCATCTCCTATTCATTTTTCCTGTAAACCTTCCAAAAAGAATTTTCTATCCATGCTAAAGAAACAACAAGAACAGCAACAAAACCATTCCTCTAGATTGGAGGTTCTTAACTTGAAATTTTTTTTAATTTAAAAAAAATTTTGATAACTATGTGATGTTTTTTATTTTGTAATTCCATGCATCTAATTTTATGAATTTAAAAATATTGCTCAGAGAAGGGATGCATAGATTTCATTCCCCAGACCCCCAAAGGGGTCTTGTTAAGAACTCCTGAGCTTGGGACAGCTTGGTAGCACAGTGGATAGAGTGCCAGCCCTGAAGTCAGGAGGACCTGAGTTCAAATCTAGTCTCAGACACTTAACACATCCTAGCTGTGTGACCCCGGGCAAGTCATTTAACCCCAATTGCTTCAGGAAAAAAAGAAAAAGAACTCCTGAGCTGAGTCTTAACACTTAATGATTAACAGTGGAGAATTTGGGATATTCATCTGTGATCTTTTACTAGGGCTACCTGGTAATCCCCACCACCCCATTATCCCCCCACATCTCTTCTGATCATACATTTCTTAGATGATTTTTTTTAATTCCACTTCTTAGATACAAGTTATTATTAGCAATATGCTTCAAACTATTTACAGCTATCACTCATTTCTCTCTTGTCCTTTGGGTCAGCCATAATTTTGATTCTTTGTATACACTAACTTTCCATCATTGTCATACAGATAATAGCAGAATAAAGATAAGGCCTGGACCTCTCTGGTTTCGTAGGTTTAGAGAAGTGAAAATTCCTCTTCCAAGGAAGGTAGGCAATTCCATAGCCTTGGAAATTTGCAAGAGGCCTACACAAGCTAAGTGACTTCCCAGTATAATACAGCCAGTATGTGTCAGAGATGAGACTTGAGCCTTTGTATTCCTGATCTGAAGGACAATACTCATTCCATGGTGCACTGCTTCTCCTGGCATCAGAGTACTGGAATAACCCCTCAGATAGCTTACCTTCCTTTCCCCTTTACTCCCTACCTTTTATTATACCTATCCATGTATACATCATATATAGTAGAATATAATAATACTATTAGTAATAATGATATAACACTGTGCTAAATGCTTTACAAATATCATCTCATATATTCTTCTCATATATGTATACATGTGTTGTCTTTATATCATATCAACTTCTTAAGGCAAAAGCATTACAAAAGCTGCTTCTGAAAGAGTGACTAAAGCTATTGATGAGGTCTAGCCAAATGTTGAGGTTTAGATAAGGTATACCTAAATAAAATTAGGATTAATTGAGGTCTAGTGGCAGGTTTGGGGTATAGGGAGTCAAATGGAGCTCCCCTGAAACACCTTTGGATTTGGCGCAAGGATACAGAGTTAAATGAGTTCTAGTGGCGGCATGAGAGTCCCCTTTAAATGAATTTACAGACCCAAAAACCTAGATTGATAAAAAAAGATTTATTGTAGGGTTTGGAAGTAAGGTTAAAGCCTGGTTAGTAAAAGTTATTAGATAGAGGAAGAAATACACCAAAAGTGGCAGAGAGTCTGTGATGCAAAGCATGGTACTTGCATGTTTCGACCCTCTGCAAAGAGATGATTCCAGCTTGGCTCTTTTATTTGATTACAGGGGCCCGAAGGTAGAGTCCCAGGTTGATTCCTCGAGGGCCAGAACCCGCCAGGTGGAGGTTGGGAAACCTGAGCAGATCATTAGAATGGGGGCTGGGTACAGCCCAAGTTAGCTCAGCTACCAATCTCTCCCCTTGGAATACAAAAGGGTGATTTTGACCAGATCTTTTAAATCAAAGGTCAGTCCCAAAAGGGAGATCAGAAAGGCATCTTAAAGGGGGCTATAATAGAGTTTTAATGCCTATGGTAGGTCTACCAATTTGTTTTTGTTTTTTGACCAAGTAGTGAAAGATTTTATTGTCTTAAATTTTATTTTATGTACTTTTTATTAATTAACAATCACCAGCTTTCTCTTGCTTCTAATTTTTCCTTGCTCAACTGACCAAAAATAAATACATAAATAAAGCCTTTGTAAGAAACATGCACCTTCAAGCACAACACGTTTCTCACCATCTATGTCCAAAAATTTACTTTGCATTTTAAATTCTTCTCAGTGAGGTGATGGATTTTGTGGCTCATCTTCAATCTTCTGGAACTATGGAATAAAAGTTTCAAGAGGCCCCATGTAGGAGACAGGAGGAAAAGTATTTAAAACAACAACAACAATTGGAAGAGACATTCCCATGGGGATGGGAAATAGTCTTGGTGGTGTGACTTATACCTGGAGAAAGTATGCTAAAACCTTATCTGGTAGTGTTATGCCTATGGATGAAAATTCTACTCCTCTCCTTATCCTTAAAAATTAAGAAGCCCTGTGTCATTTATATTCTCATTTTTATTCTATAATTAAATTGAACCCTTCTTTTCAGACTTGGAGTTGCAAGGACTCCATCTCTTGACTAATACACCTTCAGATTAGTGTCTTGCCTTGATATATTACACTGATAAGCTGAGCCATTCCTGTAATCCATCTTAGCATTCAGCTGTTGCTGGACCCCCAGGATTGAGAAACTGAGCCAGCTGTTGTTCTGGAGCCCTGGAGTCATGCATCATCCAGGTGTGGGATGCTAGTGATGTATTATTCTACTCTGGGAAGACAGTGTCCAGAATAGAGAAATGCCTGAGGGCATAGATAGCATGATGAGAGGCCAGCAGAGAGCTATCCCAGTTTCATAACTGCTCTCTTGACACTGAGTGGTTTGAGTTAAACCAGTTTCCTCAGAATCCAATTTAATTGCTCTAAGGAGGTAATGAAGAAGCATTGTTTTTATTGCTGCTCAGAAAGGCAACATTTTGGCAATGTTATTATGAAACTAAAGGTTTCCTGAAAATATTTTTACATATTTAATCTTTTCATGAATATTTAGAATTATCTTTTAATAAATCTTTCAAATCAGCAAATAATCTATTCCATTAGCCCAGTGTCATTTACAAATTATAATCTGAATGAATAAAAAGTATTTAAATTTATTGAGAATGGTGATATTGTAAAAAATGCCTACCTCTAGTTTTCTTTTGAGCTTCATATGATTACTCCCTGCAGGCTCTTCTCAGCTTTTCTGCTGATGGGAATCAGGGAAAGTAGTACATAAACATCACTTCAAGGATAACATTACAAAGATGCCATTGTCTTGAATTTATCAAATTATTCTGAACCAACTTGCCAAGAAAAAGAAGTTGGCTCTTAGAAAATTAAAAGACTTAAAAGTAAACTACAAAAATCCCAGACCATTGATTCTTGGGTAATTTTTAGGAAATTACCTAAACATTGACCTCTTTTGGTTGTGTTTTTCCTCCAGCAAAGCTTTGCTTTTAAGTTTCATAGAGTACTTAGCAATGGGCTGGTGTGTCAGATAAGTGCCACATAAGACACTCCATTTGTGGAAAGGTAACTTCAGAACTGGCTTTCAGAAAATCCTATCTTGAATGTTAGTAAATGGACTTCCTCTGATTGAGGGAAAACATAGAATACAAAGAATCTGTGAACAGTTCTTCATTGTCATTAAAATCAATGTATTGGTAGGTCCACATGAAAGTGTTACTAAAGTTATGTGGGTGAGTGTATCATTTTGTTTTGTTTTATAAGATTGGGTCCACCAATCCTACTCAGGCTGGATATTCAGGGTCTATTTAATGACCATACTGCTGATTGACCTAGGAGCTTTAAACAGATCCATATTCTGATCTAGGTTTGCCCCTTCTTTAGGGATTCTTATACCCCTCTGCCCAATCCTACACAAGAGCTCACTATATTGATCCCAGACTTAGTGTAGGCACCATAGTGTAGTATATCCTACTATAATTCAGAATTATAAAGGCAAGAGATTCATCAGTCTCAGAATCTCCAATAACTGGGATTAAAGATGTGTGACATCAAGTCTGACTCTCCATTTAAGTTGTAGAGATTACTTACAATTTTCTCTTCAAAGAAAAAAAAATTAAGTCAAGCAATTTTTAAAAATTGCTCATTTAAGATAGGCCAAGGTAACTATTGTTTGACATTTTTTCCTGTGGTTTCATTGTTTGGTTGACATATAATGACCATCCAAGAATAAAGACCCAATTAAAATAATAAGGCAATCAACTCTCCTATGTGCATTTTAAATGAATTCCTATTTTATGCTCATTTTAAGTAAAATAAATCAGCAAAAGATAGTCTTTAGATGTCTTTTCTGTAATACCTATGAAGAAAAGACAGTAATGCTATAATATCTTTACAAATATTAGGGCAATATTTTTAATGTACTCACCACAGATACCATTACTTAGAGTCAGAAGACAAAAGGTTTTGAGTTCTAATCTTTGCCCTACCATTTTCACAACACCTCAGGGCTTCCATTCCTTCATATACAAAGATAAAACAAAATGATATCTGTTAGGATTACAAGGTGAAAATTCAGGTTGTCTGGACAGTTCTCTGGCTCAGAATTCACACCTTTGGTTCGGGCCTTTAAAGGGAGTTTACACCTTTGGAATTCTGAGGGAGCAAGTTCATTGGTTGAAGTATTTTCTCATAAGCCCCATTGAGTTCTCAGTATAATCTCTGCTAGGATAAAAGAGGAGGGCAGGAGCTCAAGGAGTTAGTCGAATCTGGGATAGAGTTGGGACGGCAGGCTGGAAGAAGAGAGTCTGGCTGGGAGATTGAGTTGAGATGGCAGTCCCCAAGGATAATTTAGAGACGACCGGACCTTTACAATTCCAGACCTTCGCACCCCAGCCTAAGACTCTGAGCCCAGGACTCAATCCAAGATACCACAGTATGTCCTTCAAAGGTATTTTACTTGATTGGATGATATTTTAAAATAGGCCAACAAGTCGTATTCGCCTTGTCCATCAGAGAGAGACAGAAAAAGAGAAAGACCTCAAAACAAAGGAGAAATCTAAGAAACATCTGACACTGAAAGAGCATGGCTAATAAGAAGACTGTTAAAGAACTTTAAAACCAGCAGGAATCATTGGATTTCCTAACACAAGATGAGACTAATGGACAATGGACTTATGAATATGTATAAATTCTCAATTTATGATTATTTGATCATGTTATTTGTTATATCACTTCTAGCATGTATTATGTTACTATGTATTTATGTAATTTATGTGATTATGTGTAATACCTCCCATATTGATGGATTTATGTTTCAAGGTCATGACCACCCTATGTTCTAAATTAAAAGAAAGGGGCAGATGTTAGGATTACAAGGTGAGAACTCAGGTTGTCTGGACAGTTCTCTGATGTTAGGATTACAAGGTGAGAACTCAGGTTGTCTGGACAGTTCTCTGGCTCAGAATTCACACCTTTGGTTCGGGCCTTTAAAGGGAGTTTATACTTTTGGAATTCTGAGGGAGCAATCAAAAAAGGCAACTAATAGTCATAGACAGAGCCTGGGTTTAGATGTAGATGAGCTAGTATTATGTGTGATTTAAGGAAATGACAGAGGCTCTGTAATATCTCCATCCTTGAATACCATTCAGAATCACTGAAACTCCCTGAAGAACAATGTGCTCTGACAAATGGTCATCCAGCTTTTACTTAAAGACTTACTAAGACTTTCTATTCCCCTTCTATTAGGAAGTCTTTCAAACTTAGGTCTGTGTCTTTGCAGCATGTACCCAATAATCAAAATTATTTCCTTTTGGGACCAAACAGAACAAGTCTAATCCCTCTTCCATTTAAAAAAATTCTCAAATACTTGAGGATACTCATTATGTTTCTCTAAAATCTCCTCTCCTAAAGTCTAACCATTCCAACTTTCATTCATCATTACATTTATATTTTAGCTTTTAGCTACCTCACCATCCAGGTCACTTTACTGTGGTCTGTCTATATCCTTCTTGAAATACAGTACCTAGATATAGAGTACTCCAGGTATAGACTGCGCAAGGCAGAGTGCAGCAAAAAAGTTTACTTCAAGCATACTCTACCTCTTCACCCAACCTAAGATTGAGTTAGCTTTTTGGCTAACATCAATCACTGGAGACTGAGTTTACAATCCACTAACACTCCCAAGCACAGTGGATAGAACCTGGACTAAGGAAGGCTCATTTTTATGAGTTCAAATTTGGCCTCAGATACTCACCAGTTATGTTATCCTGGGTAAGTCGCATTATTCTGCTTGCCTCAGTTTTCTCATTTGTAAAATCAATTAGAGAAGGAAATAGCAAACCATTGCAGTCTCTTTGTCAAGAAAACCCCAATGGGATCATGAAGAGTTGGGCACAAATTAAAATAACTGAACAACAAGAAGCCCCAAATTCTACCAGACAACCTGCTAACTGATTAGAGTACCAACAATTTTGAAACAAATTGTGTCTTCAGATTCATATTGGTTATATTTTATCTTATTGGATTTGGCCCAATAGTTAAGCTTGTCAACATCCTTTTGGAATATGACTATCATCTAATGAATTAAGGTCCCTTTCTAGCTTCCTGTCACCCATAGTCTGATAAACAAACAATTATTAGAAATTCATTCCAGCATTACTGGTTAACTCCTTGGGATCTTAAGTTTTTCTTTTGCAGTCTTAGGGAATTTGAGAATTAATTTTAGGAGAATTTTGAAGTTATTAAAGAAATTTTTTAAAGTTCCTGAAATCCAACTCACTTTTAATCAACCAAAAAATATATATTAAAGTCTACTATATCCTAGACATTGTGCTAGATACTAGGGAATTTTTAAAAATGAAGTATTCTCTGCCTTCAAAAAGCTTTTACTCTTTTAGGAAAAACAACATGTACCCATACAAATATATGCTAAATAAATGTGTAATAGGGGATTGCTTAAGTAGGGCTAGTCCTTAGAGTAGAAGTTATTAATTAATAGTCTAAAGACCATAGATTTCAGTGGGCTCATAGATGGAAAAATTGTACCTTAATTTCAATAAAATTTGTTTCTTTTCAAACTTTATTTTGTGCACTTAAATTTTTTTCAATAAGCATCACTAGCTTATTAAAAAGGGAGTAGGCTATGGACATATGACCCAAAAACCTTAGGAATTCCTACCTATAAATACAAAAAAAATATGCTACCTGATGGCAATCCTTGTGGAGACTAAGTAAATCCTGATTCCAGAAAAGTTAGTGATTATTGACCCAGAGTAAGTATGTATACAAAAGGTTTAAACTAACAAATCTTCTTCTCCCTGGTGACTTTAGAGTGAGAAAGAAGAAATGACAAATGCATCCCTGTTGAGGTAGAAATAGGTGCAGAAGCAGGTGCTATTGCCACATTTATTTCCCTGCTGTTTCACCATGTTGCTATGAATGTATGGTACTATTATGTGTTTATTCTTGTGGTTATTCTTCTCTCATTTTAGGTGAATGAGTATCTAAGAGAACAGACCAACTTATAACCTTGTGAGTTTTGAATGGCTGGAAGAGCTATCAGAGATTCAGCAACTAGAATTCATCACAAATTATCCCAATAACAGGGGGAGACAAGTCTGTTGAGCCAGCCTTAAGGAAGGGAAGGAAGGAGGAATAAGGGTGTCTTTATTTATATGCATGCCATACATCAGCCTCTGTGTTAAGATCTTTACAAATATGATCTCATTCAATACCCACAACAACCTGAGATAGTAATAATAGTAATAAATAACATTTCTATAGCATTTACCATGTGCCAGGCCTTGTGCTGAGTGTTTTACAATTACTATTTCATTTAATCTCATTTGACTTGATTCATGGTATTATTATTATTCCCATTTTACTCTTGAGAAAACTAACATTGACAGAGTTTAAGTGACTTATCCACTCACATAGCTAGTATTTAAAGCTTATTTGAACTCAAATCTTCCTATCAGCCCAATTAGCTATTCACTGAGCCACCTGGCTGCCTCTACTGCCTGCGAAATACAGGAGCTATTAGGGAAGTAGAAACGGTAAGATTTGGCAAGTGATTTCAATATACCGCGTAAGGGAGAGTGAGTAGTCCAGGATACTGCTCACATTTTTCATCTGGGTAACTGGGAGGGTGATGGTACCCTCACAGAGTCAGGGAAGTTTGGAAGTGGAGGTGGATTTAGTGATAAAGATAATGAGTTCTATTTCCACTTGAGTATTTGAGTTGAGGCTCATTGAGAAACACATATTAAGATGCAAATACCTTGGAAAAGGTAATCCCTAAGCTATTATAAACAATCAACTTAAGCTATTACAAGCTAACAACTTAACTAAGCAGCTAATATTATAGTAGGGATAAATTAACAATCAAATGAGAACATAATAGCCACAGTTTATATTTATATAGTGCTTTTAAGTATAATGAGAAAAACAAGACTCAAACAAGATGAGGCTACTGCTCAGTATCAGAAATGGGATTCAAACTCAGGATTTACCTCTTGCTGGTCATCTTTTTTTTGGTCATGTCCAACTCTTTGTGACCCCAATTGGGGTTTTCGTGGCAAGGATGGCTAAAAATGGTTTGTCATTTCCTTCTCTGGTTCATCTTACAGATGAAGAAACTGAAGCAAATAGGATTAAATGACTTGGCCAGGACACAGCTAGTAAGTGTCTCAGGCTAGATTTGAACCCATGAAAATAAGTCTTTCTGACTCCTGGTCCAACACTTGATGCACTAGGGCACTGCCCAGCTTACCCATGTCCTGTAGGGGTTCCTCTGATTTTAGCTCTAGTATTCTTCACACCAAGAGCAATCTCATAATTATGATCTGAAATAAGAGATTAAAGGAAGTGGTGAGGGAGTGGTCCAAATTTTTTATCTTATCAGTATGAGGGAACTGTTAGTATGAAAATATCCTATACAACTAGCCAGCAGTTTATGATCTTAGAAAGCTTGAAGCAAGCAAAGAAGGAAGAAAGGAAGGGAAGGAGGGAGGGAGGAAGGAAGGAAAGAAGGGAGGAAGGATATGTAATACCAGAGAAATTGAGGCAACACAGAGATTGGTTTTTAATCTTTTAACGTGGAGAGTTTTGACTAGCTGGCCAGATGGGACTCTTGTCCAAATCATTCAGCCTGGAAAAACTGAGGCAGGGAACTTATATAAAGTTTTAGCTAACTAGGCTTTGCAAGCAGGATACAGAAGAGAAAAGGCAATCTTATAGAAAAAACAAAGGCAGATGGGGGGAGGGGGAGGTGAAGACACTGGATGGTCAGACAAGCCATAACTCCAGGAAAGGATCATAACTTAATCCTGATAGGGGTCAAGATAAGAGGGTCAAGGGCAGGGCACAGCAAGGTGAGGGGCAATACACAAACAGATGGGGAATTATTTGAAATCGTGCACCTGAAGTTTATGACAAAATGGTATGTAAAGTGGTCAGAGCTTCAAGGTTTTTCCTGACTCAATTTTCCCAATTCTAATGGCAAGGAATTGGGGGGGGGGGTGCTGACTATGATTTTTTATTTGCTATGGGTTTTTATTCAGGGTTCAGCACAACAGAAATAAGAAAGGAAGGAAGGAAGGAAGGAAGGAAGGAAGGAAGGAAGGAAGGAAGGAAGGAAGGAAGGAAGGAAGGAAGGAAGGAAGGAAGGAAGGAAGGAAGGAAGGAAGGAAGGAAGGAAGGAAGGAAGGAAGGAAGGAAGGAAGGAAGGAAGGAAGGAAGAGAAGATTGAAAGAAAGAAGGAAGGAAGAGAAGAGGGGAGGAAAGAAAAATATTAAGAGAAGAAAAAGACAAGGAAAGAAACAGAAAAGAGAGAAAAAGGGAAGAAGACAAGTAGAGAAAGAAAAAGGAGATGAGGGGAAGGAAAATAATAAAGACAGTACTGCCAAAATGAATTTATATATTTTTTTCTGAGACAATTGGAATTACATGACTTGCCCAGGGTCACACAGCTAGGAAATGTTAAGTGTCTGAGGGCAGATTTGAACTCAGGTCCTCCTGACTTCAGGGCTGGTGCTCTATCCACTGCATCATCTAGCTGCCCTAATTTACATTTTTAAGGCTATACCAATTAAATTAATAAGGAAATACTTTACAGAATTGAATAAAATAATAAAATCCATTTGGAAAAAACAAAAAATCTCAAATATTAATGTTAAAAATTAAAAGAAGTAAGGATGAGGGAGGAATAGTTCTTTCATACCTCAAACTATATTATAGAGCAACAGTCACCAAAGCTATCCAGTATTGGTTAATGAATAGAGACATAAGAAAAGACTAGACAAGGGAGATCAAGAAACAAAAGAACTCAATAATACAGTGTTTCATAACATAAAAAATATAAATTACCTAGAAAAATATTCCCTATTTCATAAAAATTTCTGGGAAAACTGAAAAACAGTTTGACAGAAATTGGGCCTAGACCAAGTCTTATATCACATTGTAAATGTTTATGTGACTTGAATATTGAAGACCATACTATAAAAAAAATAGAAGAAAAACATATTATATACCTCTTACAGCCATGGGTCAGATATATATATTCTTAACTAAGAAATAGGAACAATTACAAAAGATAAAATAAATAACTGATTACTTGGCATAGAAAAAACGTTTGCACAATATTAATGTATTAGAATAAGAAAAGAAAGGGTCAAATGAGAAAAAGTCTTCATATAAAATTTTTCTGATAAGAATTTGATATACAAAATGAATGAACAGGAGGCAGAACCAAGGTGGCAAAGTGAAAGCAGGAACTTGCCCAACTTCTCCCCAAAATTGCTCCAAATTCCTTTAAATAATGACTCTAAACAAATTTTTTAAATTTCTGAAAACAGCAGTACAAAATCTCTTCAGACTGGGACAATGTACCCCAAATAGTTAAAAGTCCAGTGATAGGGTAGGAAAATTAGCAGAAAACAAAACAAAAAAAAGTTTCTGACTATTGAAAGTTGTTATGGTGACAAGGAAGATCAAAACCACACACTCAGAAGATGATAACAAAGTCAAAGCTCCTATACCCAAAGCCTCTTCCAAGTCATGGAAGAGCTCATAAGGGACTTTGGAAACCAAGTTAGAGAAATAGAGGAAAAATTAGGGAAAGAATTGAGAGAGGTGCAAAAGAAAATATAAAAAGCTAATAAGGAAAAGGATGCCTTAAAAAGCAAAATTGGCCAATTGGGAAGGAGGCACAAAAGCTCATTGAAGAAAATAATTCCTTAAAAAATAGAATTGAGCAAATCAAAGCTAAGAGCTTCATGACAAATCAAGACACAATAAAGCAAATGAATGCCAAAAAATGAAAAAATAGGGAAAAAAATGTGAAATCTCTCATTGGAAAAAAGATCCAGAATAAATAATTTTTTAAATTGTTAAATTATTAAAAATATTTTTTTTAAATCCTAAATTATCAAAAAAAGAGCCTGGACTTCATCTTTCTAAGAAATTCTAGAACCAGAGGGTAAAATAGAAATTGAAAGAATTTACTAATCACCTCTTGAAAGACATCCCAAAATGAAAACTCTCAGAAATATTATACTCAAATTCCAGAATTCCCAGGTTAAGGAGAAAATATTGCAAGCATATAATACTACAGAGGAAAAGGTGGTCAGTCAACGAAACAGAGGATTTTCAAGTATTTGTGATGAAAATACCAAGGTTGAATGACAAATTTGATTTTCAAATGCAGGACTCTGGAGAAAAAAAAAAAAGGAGGTAATCAGGAAAGTGTTGTCATAAGGGTCTTAGTAAGGTTTATCTGTCTACATTTCTACATGGGAGGATGATACTTGTAACTCATTAAAACATTCTTATTATGGCAGTTAGAAGGAGTATGTATAGACAGATTTGAATAGATGAGTTGAATATGAAGGGATATCTTACTTTTTAATGATCAAATTAAGGGGCGAGAGAGAATATACTGGGAGAAAGAGAAAGGGAGAAGTGGAATGGTGCAAATTATCTGTCATAAAAAAGAGGTAAGAAAAAGCTTTTTCAGTGAAGGGGAAGAAGGGAAGAAGAGGGGGAATAAGTGAACCTTATTCTCATCAGAAATTACTCAAATAGGAAATAAGATACATACTCAATAGGGATATGAAAATCTATCTTACCCTGCAGGAAAGGGAATGGGATATGGGAAGGGGGGGAAGAGTGATAAAAGAAAAGGTATATTGCGGGAGAGAGTGCTCAAACAAAGCACTTTTTTGGGGGAAGAGGGCTGAGGCAATTGGGGTTAAGTGACTTGCCCAGAGTCACACAGCTAGGAAGTGTTGTGTCTGAGGTCAGATTTGAACACTTCAGGGCTGGTGCTCTATCCATTATGCCACCTGGATGCCCCAACAAACACTTTTGAGGAAAGGAGAGAATGAAAAGAATGAGAGAAAAAATTGAAGGAAATAAAATTAGCAAGAGTAATGGTAACAAAAAAAAATTTTGAAGCAAGTTTCTCTATCGATAAAGCTTCATTTCTCAAATATAGAGGGAACCGAATTAACTTTATAAAAAAATAAGAACCACACCTCAATTAATATATGCTCAAAAGATGTGATCTGTGCCCAAAGGACTGCAAAATCATGCCTTTCCTTTGATCTAACAAGACCACTATTAGGCATGAATACCAAAAGAGATTGGGAAAAAAACAAAAATAAAAAAGGAAAATAACATATATGTACAAAAATATTCATAGCAGCTCTCTTCTCAAGACAAAAAAAATATAGAAATTGAGGTGATGCTCATCAATTGGGAAATGGCTCAATAAACCATGGTATGTGTTTGTGATGGACCATTATTGTTCTTTGAGAAATGATGAGCCAGATGCTTTCAGGAAAGCAACAACAACAACAACAATTTGGAAAGTCTTCCATCAACAAAGTGAAATATACTGTATACAAAGTAATAGCAATGTTCTGGGATGACCAGCTGTAAATGACTTTATTATTCTCAGTAGTACAATCATCCACAACTACTCTGAAGAACTTATGATGAAAAATCCTATCCATATCCAGAAAAGAAACTGATTTGATCTGAATACAGATTGAATGATTCTCTATTTCTCTCTCTATCTCTCTCTTTCTTTTTAATTTAATTTTTCTTGAGGGTTTTTATTTTCATTAGCATAATAGATTTATGTTTTCTTTCACAAGTTGAATTCTATAGAAACCTTTTTCATAAAAAAGTTAAAATTTGTTGGAAAAAACCAAAATAATGGACAATTAATAAAGTCATATAAGACTAATAGCCATTCTCCAATAGATAGATGGTCAAAGGATTTGAACAAATAGTTATCAAAAGAACTTCAGGGTAGCTAGATGATATAGCAGATAGAGCACTGAAGTCAGGAGGAACTGATTTCAAATCTGGCCCCAGACACTTAACATTTACTAGTTGTATGACCTTAAGCAAGTCACTTACCCCAATTACCTCACCTACCCCCCCCCACTTTTTTCTCTTAAAAAGAATTGCCAAATATTCACAAGCACTTGGGGAAATGCTGCAATTGTTGTTGTTAATTGGCTTATCAGTCATGTCTAATTCTTTGGTGATCCCATTTGCAGTTTTCTTGGTAGAGATGTTAAAGTGATTTGCCATTTCTACAATTCATTTTACATACGAGGAAACTGAGGCAAACAGAGTTAAGTAACTTGCTCAGGTTCACACAGCTAGTAAGTATCTGAGACTAGATGGAACTCCAATCTTCCTGACTCCAGACTAATGTTCTATCCATCGTGCCACCTAGCTGCTCTACAAAAATGTCCCAAGTCACTAATAATAAAAAAAAATGCAAATCAAAAAAATGTTGAGGTTTCACTTCATACTCTACAATTGGGAAAAATTACCCAAAAAAAAAAAATAGAAACACTTAAAGATAGGCACACTCATGCATTGTTGATGGAACTGTGAAGTGGTACATCCATTCTGGAAAACAATTTGGAATTATGTGAATAAAATGACTAAAATTCCCATCCCTTTTGAACCAGAGATTCTGTTATTAGTCTTACAGACTGAAGGAAGTCATTAATAAGCTAAAAGTTGCCACATACTACAAGATACTTACAGCTGCACTTTTTTACAAGTTTTTACAGAGGCTCCAAGAATTAGAAATACAATAGATGTCCATCATCTGGAGAAGTGCTAAACAAATTGGAGTCCATAAATATAATAAATAATACTGTGCTCTCAGATATTCTGGGACTTGCTGATATCAGTCCATCATCTCCAAACAGGCATATCAACTATCTAGAATTTCATTTTATTTGGGGGGGGGAATCCTCCAAGGATGACTAAAGAATATCTTCATGACCAGATATAAAATCTTATTTGGCTTTTAAAGCCCTTCATAACCTGATCCCCTACCTTACTCCTCACCATATACTCTATCTCTGTCTCTGTCTATCTCTCTATTTCTCTCTCTCTCTCTCTCTCTCTCTCTCTCTCTCTCTCTCTCTCTCTCTCTCTCTCCTCTTTCTCTCTCTCTCTCTCTCTCTCTCTCTCTCTCTCTCTCTCTCTCTCTCTCTCTCTCTCTCTCTCTGGTAGATGGAAAGGAAGAAAAAAAATGCTTGATAATTTGAAGGGAGAAAAAATGAGTTTACCTTGGAATGACCTACTCTTTAAAAAGCCATGTATTAATCTTATTTAAGTCTTTTCTTTCTAATTGTTCACAGCCTATCTCTTTCATAATGCTTTTTTTAAACAAATACTCACCACACTGTACTTTGATGAGTATATTCTTTTTCCTCCCTCCCATCCACCCAAATATGGCCTTTCCCACTATCTCCAAGCCTACTACTTTTCTGCTGTAGAGAGAGTGTGGGCATGAAAAAACTAAATGTGAAAATCCCATTACTTCATTTTCCCTACTAGTTAATAGGACTAGTAAAAGACTGGTTGGGGAAAAGGATATAGCCAAAGCATAAAATATAATAAGCCATCAAAACAATTTCAAGCTCTGAAGAAGTTAAGGGATGCTATGTATGCTTCAGAGAAAAACTGTTTCTCAATCAGAACATAAGTGGATCATTAGCGTTCCAGAAATCATTAGCAGATCACATTAGCAAAAATATTAAAATTTCCTCTTAGAGAAGAAAATTAAGTCAAAAAAATACACCTCTCAAAGTCTCAGCTTCCTCATCTGTAAAATGAGGGTGTTTTGCTAGATGAATTTTTCCATCTCTTCCCTACTGCTTTTCAGATTAAAATGAAATTCAAGTGAGTTCAATTCAGAAACTATTTATTAAGTTCCTACTACGTGCCAGACACTGTGCTAGGGTCTGGGGTTATAAAGCAAAAAAATGAAATAGTACTTGCCCTCAGGGAGATTAAGTTCAATATATACCCAAACAATTAAATATAAAATATACATAATAAAAATAAAATAGGTTTTTTGGGGGAAAAAAAGTGGAAGGCATATTTAAAATTAGATGAGAAAGTAATATAGGAAAAAAATTAAATACTGAAAGATATAAAACCTAGAAAAAAGTCTTTTAGAGGAAGCAGCACTTGAAGTGAGCCCTGAAAAAAACTTCAGAATTGTAAGCAGCAGACAATGAAGGTAGATGGCTTTCCTAACACTCTATATAAAATGCATGGAGGCAGAAAAGGAATGGTATGTATGGGGAATAGCAAATGGGCCCAGTTTGGCTGGGATATAAATTGTTTCAACTCCCATGATCAATCAGTCAATAAACATTTATTAAGTACCTATTATGTTTCAAGTACTGTGGTAAATTCTGTAAAAAAAAAAAAGTGTGTGTATACATACATACATACATACATATATGTGTATGTATGTGTGTATATATATATCAATATCTATCTATGTATCTAGCTGGCTAGCTAGCTATCTAATAAAGACCTTCGCTCACAAAGGTCAGAATCTGTCACTGCATCCAGGACCATCTCCAGTCACCCTGATCTATATCTGGTACTGGACCTAATTGGCCCTGCAGGAGAAAGGGAGGCAGGTGACCTTGCCCAGCCCTCCCTCACTTACATGTCACAGCATCACCTCCCCGATGTCTTTGAGAACAAAGGACAAACAACGATGGGCAGAAAAAATTGGAAATAATTAACAGAGACCATTAAAAGGAATTAACAGGTGCCCAGGAAGGTTTCTTCCAGAAGGTGAGATTACAGTTGGGATTTAAAGGAAGCCAGAGAAGTTAGCAGACTGGAGGAAGCAGAGCATTTCAGGGACAATCAAAGAGGATTCCTAGGGCAGAGAAATGGAATTGTTTGTGAAACATTCAGGAGACTGTGTCACTAATCTGGCGAGGATATGTTGGGGACTAAGATGTAGGAATAACTGAAAAGACAAGAGGGGTCTAAGTAATGAAGAGGGCTTTGAAAGCCTAGCAAAACATTTTGCATTTGCTTCTGGAACTAGTAGGAAGTTACTGGAGTTTTTTGAGTAGAGATAACATGATCAGACTTGTGCTTTAGAAAAATCCCTTATTGTTCTAACAAATCTACAAAATCTACACATGAAGTGATGAAGACCTGTATCAGAGCACTGCTAGTGTCAGAGGAGAGAGAAGGGGGTATATTTGAGAAATATAATTGGGAAATATTTAATTAGTTAAACTACAATAAAATATAGATAATATTAAAATGTAGCTTTCTGAGTCATTATATGGCCTGTAGGGATCATGTTGTTTATAGAGCTGTTTCCATTTGAGTCTGACACTACTGATATAGAAGATAAATTGAAAAGGGGAAAAAGTAAGTATGAATACCCTTGAAGAAGCTATCACATTAGTTCAAGAGAATAGTGATCATATAAATGGAGTGGTTATATAAATGGAGAAGAGACAGATTAAAGAAATGTGCAAGAGCCTATAGCTGAAAGGCTTAGAAATTGCGAGGCTATGGGGAGTGAAGGAGATTAAAAGAAATAGTTTGGAATGTTACATTGTTTCATTGTAAATTCTTTTTTCTTTAATTAAAATTTTTTTTCTCCCTAGACAGGGTTTTGTTTTTAAATTTTTTGTTTTTTTCCAAGAAACACAAATGCACTATTCAAGAGCTCTACAACTCTTTCTGGTTACTTTGAAATTTTCCTAGAAGATTTTTTTCTCCAAGCCATGGAAATTTTGACATCCAAAAAAGCAACATTAATATGCAAATTAACATACGGTAAAATTCATTTTGGTGCCTCATAGGCAGTATTTTTATAAATACAGAAACATAATTATGCATCCTCTAGAGGACTAAAAATAATTATACAAATTTACAACAAAGCCCAAGGCAATGTTTCCTTTTAGCCAACTGTTTTTAATATCATTTAAATCTTGTTAGAACTTAATTACCAAATCTCTCTTGTAATAATTCAGGTGGAAGATTCAAAGTCTAAACTTGCCATTCAGGAAATAGAACTTCATCAGGGAAACAAAGACACTGAAATACTTATAAACAAAATAGAGTTGAAAGGAACCATAAAGTCCATCTAGTCTCAACCCCGCCTCATTTTTCACATGGAGAGTAAGTCGTCCAAGATCATGTGTATGGCCAATGACAGAGCGAGGATTCAAATGTTCATGTCTTTCACTCTAAATTCAGTTTTTTTCCGTTCTTCACAGATCATCCATCCACTGTCTATCCTCAAGACGATCATCCCTTTTGCCCTGGTGTGTGGCCCTGCTTTATCTCACCTAGTATAGCCTTTGGATAAGAACTCCAAAAATCCTGCTCCCCATTCTAGGAGAAGTTGTGGAATACCTACTTGCTACTGATGTTGTTTCTGGAAAGGACAAGTCAGTTAGCTATTCTGTGAATTAACCCACCACTCTTGTGATTCCCTAAGCCACCATTTTCTTATAGGTATTGTCTCTCCCTCATTAGATTGCAAGGTACTTAAAGGCAGGATGGTCTCATTTTTGCAATTGCATTCCCAGAGCACAGTGCAGTGCCTGGAACATAGTAAGCCTTTTCATTCCCTTATTTATTCCATTCAGTCACAGTATGTAATCACACTTCATCTCCTGATCCCAAAAGGTTGGAATGGATTTCTTTCTCACCTTTGTCTCTTATAGTGCCCTCCCATGCTTTCTTCAAAGAGAGGCTCAAATAATAAATCCAAGCAAGCAGATTTCCCAGATTCAAAATATTCTCTAACCTTTGAAATTATGCTGAGTTGTTTTACGCATACTTTATTTTGGCTTTAATTTTGGAAGCAACTGGGGCTAAGTGACTTGCCCAGAGTCACAGAGCTAGTATCTGAAATCAGATTTGAACTCACATCCTCCTGACTCTAGTGCCAGTATTCTATCTCCATTGTGCTACCTAACTGCTCCATATGCATACTTTATAGTTACTTATAAAGTACATATTTATAAATAATATAAAGTATCACTTATAATATATACATATTATTTATTACTTGTAATAAAAACTGATGTATGCGTCTGGTGTATCCCATCCGTAGAGAGTTGCAACTAAACATTAATTTTTTCCTTTATAATCCTAGCATCTACCATAGTGCTTTGCAAGTAGTATGCTCTTAACAAATGGTTCTTGAATGGAATTTAACTTAGACAACAAGGCAACATGGATGGAAAGCTGGTCTACAAGCTAGGAGGACTGCATTCAAATCTTGCCTCTGATATATATTGTTTGTATGATCTTAGGCAGGTCACTTAACCTGTTGGTGCACAGCTCAACAATTCCATAAAATAAGTTGCAGAGAATTGGCAGGCATTGAAAGTACTTCCTTCCCTGAAGGTCTCTATATCCACTGAAATCACAGCTCCATCTAGTCCACATCTCTGTCCCTAAAGTGAATTGCTGGATTGAATAATGAGAAAATATGTGAGTTAGGGTCCATTTACACTCCTTTTGTGAAGCATAATCAATACTCCATATTGACTCAGCCTGGGCACCTGTAGTGAAATGCAAGGCATTTGAAATTCAAACGTATTTGTGAAATTCACATTTTCACTTACTGATAGCTAACAATAGCTTTAATGAAAGTAGATTTCTCATTCAAACAAATGATCTTCCCTCACAAAAGAGAACACGAATTAATTAATTTGAAAGAGTCTTTAGCTATTAAGCACACATAGAATATGTCTACACAATGCTGAATTTCAGTTTTAAGAAGTCGATTCAATGGGAGGCAAAATGAACCAACTGTTCATTTTACTATCATGTTTTAACATTTGACATTATGTAGGAGAAACAACCAGTTGATTGAATTTCTCATTTTTCATCCAGTTGTTTTGATAACATATAGACAATGCAAATATACACGATGTGCCATAGTCCATGGAAGTGTTCCTTTTCAATAACTTTATTCCAGTGGGAATAAAGTAGAAGATGTTAATTCCTCAAACACTTTCTCTCTTTAGGCAAAAAGATAGATGATAGCTAGCTAGCTAGCTAGAGATATATACATTGATACACACACATATATATGCACATAGACATATATATGGATACATAAGAATATATATACACTTAAATATTCATATCCTGAAAGGCAAGTTTAGACTTTGAATCTTTCACCTGAATTATTTTGAGGGATTTTGGTAATTAAGTTCTAATAAGATTTAAATGATATTAAAATATCAATAAATGATATTGAAATAAAGAATAATATTTATTTATTCCCTATTAATATACTTTCTGCTATTGGTTTAAGTAGTTTCTGAAGATAACCATAGGGCAGAGAAGGTTTGAATAAAAGGCTCCAGGGAACTAGGATCTTTTGACAACTTTCCCCATTTCTTCTTTAATCAAAAAAAAAAAAAAAAAAAAAAAAAAAAAAAAAAGAATATAACTGGTAATTCTAAAAACACCTTAAATTCCAAACGAAACTCAATCATCAGTCTTAGAAAGATATCATTCTTGCATTAACTGGGGGATTGTTACAAAAAAAAAAGATAATAAGACGATTCAACCTTAATAAGATGCTTTTATAGTCTGCTACAGGTCAGGTGAAAACCATCAGATTCCCCAGTAGATTAAAAAATCTACACAGGGATAAAATGAAGTGAAAGTTAGATTCTCTGATTAATTTGTTCATTACAGAATAGTCAGCTTTACTTATGCCCCATAAAGTGTCTAAGTTTGGGACTGATGATCCTAAGGCTTAGTATGGAGTGTCACCTAAGAAGTCACTAGCCATACCTATCATACTTGTATTAGAGTTTCAAAGTTTGGTTAAGTTCTAAGGGTCAGACAGACTTCACAGAGGACAGAGTTGAAGCTACCATAGGGTATACTGTTGTATATTGGATATATTCAACTGGAGATAAAAGACACTTGTTTTAAATGCACAAATTTAATGCCAGAAAAATCCTCTTCTCCAGTGCACAGTCATAAATAAAAGATGCCATTTTCAAGCCAGCCACAGAAATACCTTGTTTCTTGAAAGTAGGATTGTGGTGCCAAGTTTTTTTCTTAAGGGAAAAGGGACACTCACTATATTTTTAAAGTGTTCTTTGTTTTTCTAGCCTACTGCTATCTTTGGTTTTGGTCAGGATGGGAAACAGTCCCCAGGCCAGAATATCCATGATATCCATCTGCTATATTTGCCAGCCCATGTTTAGCAACAAGTGTTATTTGTTCTCCTTCTCTATTTGAACTTTGCCCGTTGCATTTATGGTCACAACCAGACTAGAGCAACTTTGCTATGATTTAATTCACCATTTTTACTCTGACATGACCATGTCAAGGGGAAAAAAAACCCTAAAAGGATATGCATGCAAACTGCCAGAGACAGAACAATTGGCATCGGGCATAGATCCAAGTCATTTGGCATGGTTTGCAGGAGGAGACCAGTTCTGATTAATGCTATCAAAACGCTTGTGTTTCTTTTGATTGATATGCCAGGCACTTGTTAGAATTATTGATGCTAGTGACAGCCATCATCACAGCCCTTTCTGTGCTTCCATCCCGTGCCCCCCATCCCCCACCCCATAAGGTGTTGATGGGAATGAAAGGGCTTTGAAATTAAAGAGGAAGGTGACATGGGGACTTCACACAAACATGTATGTAGCAGCCCGGGCTTAGCCTGACACCCAGGATTTCTGTAAACAACATATATAAATCCAATGCAGTGATCTTTATTTCCTTCTCTAAAAAGCTTCCTGAACCATGATAGGAGGTAGATCTTGTCAGATCTATGCACATTGACAACACATAGCTGGAAGAGGGCTGCTTTTCTTTGTGAAGGTCCTGATCTAAAGAAGTGATTAGGGACATGAAATCTGGAACCTGAAACACAATGTTTGGGATGACATGGTTTACCCTGTGGTGACATGATAATAGAGGATAAAGATGGCTAAGTGTGATGTCCTCTGGGTTGCTCTTATTCAAACCCAAGTGACAAAGGGGCAGCGAGAATCTGAGGATGACCCTGCCAAAGCAAAGCCTGCCCTGAATGCTGCAAAGGATGCCTAAGCCCTCTAAATAGGGGACACGTTGTTATTTTGTCCAAGCCCTGAAGGAAGTGTGAATAAATGCTTTCTTTCCCTTTACTGGATTATTTTATTGCTCCCCATTAAGACAGGTCATTCCCTGTAACCTCCCCATGCCTTTTCAGCTAAACTTTGAGGCTAAGGGCTTTTCCTGCTCACCCTGCCACTGAGACCATCATGTGACCACTGCCTTCTGTCCCTTCTGTCTCTTGAGAAAAATTCCCAAAGGCTGTGGTGACAGAGAGCGAGAAAGAAAGAGAAAGAAAGAGGAAGAGAGAAAGAATAGAGTGAGAGAGGAGAGAAAGAAATGAAGCAAAAAAAGAGAAAGAGAGAAAAGAGAGAAGAGAAAGAAAGATGGAGAGAAGAAAAGAAAAAAGGAGAGAGGGAGAGAGAAAAAAGAAGAGGAAAGAGAGGAAAAAAGGAGAAAGAAGGGGGTAAGAGGGAAGAGATAAAGAATAAGAGAAAAAGAGAGAAGAGAAAATCAAAGTGATGGAGAAAGAGAGAACAAAAGGGAAAGAGAAAAATCAAGACAAGTATTGTCAGTGGGACAGGGTTTCACAAATGACCTATACTAATTTAAGTCAAACAGACTGTATTGCTACATATTTATGTATCAAGCAGATATTAAATATCAAACAGAACGGACATTTTAAAAGAATGTCTTGACATATTTCTAATAAGATTTGCCTAAGAGCAAATTCCAAAAGAATTTCATGGGGGATGCAAAATGTGTAATTTACTTCCTCTAAAATTACTTGTCTGTGACAGCAAAACATCAGAATCTGGGGACCTGGCTTCTAATTTCAGGTTGTATAACTTGGAGCAACTCACTTGGGATCTCATACCCAGAAATAAAGCCATCAAACTATGTAACCTCCAAAGTTTGTTCTAACTCTGAAATTCTTGTAATCTTGCCATAAATACCCAAATAAACAGTTGTCAGAGTAGATTAATATATTGGCAGCTGACAAAGAATGGCAAGATTGTACTTCTCTGATTGTGTGTCCTCTTCAAAATTTCAATATTCCCTCTTTTCTCTGAGCCCCACTGGTGTGTACATTAATACTATACAGAAAAAAAAAAATCTAATTATTGTTTCCCCTTTCCCACTTCCAAATACCCTTTGCCAAAATTCAACTTTTTTTAAAGCAGGAATTGCCCTTTGGGACATGATAGAGGGATAACCTTTAATAAGGGAGAATTGATTTAATACAATAAGCATTCAATAAATACTTATTTTGTGATCATTTGATTAATTGGGATGATATGGATGCCACTGTCTCTTGTCTCACCAGTAACTCTTTCTTTCTCTTTCTCTTTTCTTACTCCATCTTTTATTTCTTCATATTATTCTATTCAAAAAAAATTCAACAAATTCATTTAAAGAACACTTATTAAATATTTTTTTTTTTACTGTGTAGAATATTCTGTTGGGGGCTGGGGAAACTACAATAAGAAAATGCTCCTGTCTTCTTGAAGTTTACAGTTTAAAAAGGTGACTTTTTATGCCACACTTTTTAGTTTTCACCCTGGTTTTTAGGTATCAACAGTAAAAAAATAATATGAGAATAACATTTCCCAATTTTTCAAAATGTTTTTATGGCTATAATCTCATTGATGCAAAATCACAATAAAGATAAACATTATCATAGCCATTTTACAGAACAATTCTTCATATAAACTTCAGAAGAATTCAAATCACTTTATTTTTCTGAGGTCCTAAAGTCAAAATGATAGAGCCAGGGCTGGATGTATCCTGATCTTCTGGTTTCTACTTCAATATTTCTTTTAATTAATTCAATGAAGCCTGTCAACAGAATTCATTAACATTGTTTAACTCTTGGTAGCATTCAGGATAGGCTGTCAGGTCTTCCTTTATATGATTTTCACTGAACACAATTCAACTCAACAAATATTTATTAAATACCTACTATGTACTAAGCAATAAGAATAAACAGAAAAGCAAGAGTTTTTCTTGGCAAAAATCTGGGAATAGATTCTCATTCTCTTCCCCAGCTTCTTTTACAGATAAGAAAACTGAGGTAAACAAGGTTAAGTGATTTGTCTAGAGTCACACAACTAGTAAGTATCTAAAGCCAAATTTGAACTCTGGAAGATGAGTAGTCCTGATTTTAAGCCCACTGCTCTCTCTACTCTGCCATCTAGAAACCTTCCTGGTGGCTATGGAACTTAGCCATGATACAGAAGAAAGAATAATGGAGGAAACACATTTAGATTTGGCAAGGCAGATGAAACCGTGCCCTAGGCCAGGACTTAAAACTTTTTCCACTTGCAACTCTTTTCTCCCAAGAAATGTTTATGGAACCCTGGGTATAGGAGTATATAAAATAAGTATACAAATCAAACACTTACTGATAATAAATCATAATTTCATGACCCCCCCCTCCACATTTAATTATGCAACCCCATATGGAGTATAATTCATGGTTTAGGAAGTTTTGCCCAACATGGCATTTGAATAGGTTTTCCCTTACAAAGTCATTTCCTACAAACCATCAGCCTCCTCTCTCTTCTACAGGGGTAAGATCTGGGACCAAAATGCAAAGCTACTACTTCTAGTTAGTTGATTGAAAATAGGGAAATAATGATAAATAGTCCCTTAAATTCAAAAGAGTTCCAGGGATAAAAATTTTCCCTTTCAACCCTGAAAATTTCTTGGATTTTGTTTTTTCTTAGCAACAAACATTGATCAATATTTTATGGCATTTCTTACTAGGACAACCTGTGGGTTGGGATGAGTAGTAATCATCATTCCTTCTTGAAGTTACTGATAAGCTTTCCAGCATTATTGTAATTAGTTTACATTCAGAAATTTACTGTGCCCTCAAATATTAATCCATAATCTTTGTCCATAGCAGTTCAAATGCTCTGTTTTTGTTTTTTTCTAATACTTAAAAATATTTATCACATTTGGCCAACTCATCATGTAGCGATTAAGGAAGTAAATATAGAGTCATAGAAAATTATTATTATAGAACATTCAGTCTTTTATCCATAAATGATTTTAATATGGTCTTCATAAAGGTTGAGGTATACAAATCATGGGTTTGATGAGTCATGCTACTCTGGTAACTGAATATCAACGGATAGTTAAAATAGGCAGAAAAATGGAAGTCGCTCCTTTCTTTGGGGTTGGTTTCAGACCCCGTACTGATTGCATAATAGCTCCCTCCAAAAATGATTTCCTTTGGCAGGGGTCCACAGTCTTTCCTACAATAGTTAAATGATCTCCCATAGTCACCACTAGGAAAATTTGTGAATGTGAAACCTATTGTTGAGACATGAATATTTGTATAACTTTTTCTCCAGAACTTCTTTATTATTATTATTATTTCTTAGATTACCTTGGGATTAAAGGACAAGTTCACATGTGAATCCACATACTTGGCAACCTGTGCCCAAAGAAGATAGTAGATAGTAACAGGAGCCTATGGGAAAACTTTGAGAGAATCTAATTTATTCTTTTGTGGTTGTTCACTTGTTTCAATCATGATGACATTTGGGGTTTTCTTAGCAAAAATACTTGAGTGGTTTGTTATTTCTTTCTGCTCATTTTACAGATGAGGAAACTGAGGCAAACTAGGTTAAGTGACTTGCCCAGGTACACACATATAGTAAGTGACTGAAGGTAGATTTATACTCAAGAAGATGAGTCTTCCTGACCCTAGGCCCAGCACATTATCTGGCATCTAACAGCCCAATTTACTCTTATTTGATTACTTTCAGTAGCTTCTGAATTCCCTTCACAGACAAGGTGCCTACAGATTTCTAAAGGTGTTGCAGATGAGTAATATATGACTCCATCAGAGTTTTAGAATTGCAGCAATTTGGAGAAGTTCTGTAGCACTGTAGAGTAGTAGGCCTGGAAAACCTTATTTCAAATGACCTTCAAACACTTATTAGCTGTATGATCCTAGATGAGTCATTTAACCACTAATGCCTCTGTTTGTTCAACTGTAAAGTAAGGGTAAGTTGATTTTATTATGAAATGAAATAATATATGTAAAGTGCTTACTATAGTGCTTGCCACATAGTAGGTGTTTAATTAATGCTTATTCCCTTCCCTACAAATACAGACTATCCTATATCTGTTCTGTGTGTAATTATGCACAAGTATCCTACAGTTCAACAACACTCTCAGTCAATTAATCAACAAATATTTATTAAGCACCTACTATGAGCTAGTACTGTGTTAAGTACTGAGGATACAAAGAACCCCCTCATTTTACAGATCACAAAACTGAGGCTCAGAGATGAAGTGATCTGCCCAAAGTCAAACAGGTAATAAGTATCAGAAGTAGGATTTGAACTCAGGTTTCCTAACTCCTGCCCTCAATTAGTTTACATTCTTTAAGGAGAAGACAATATATATACTCTCAGAAGCTACAGGCTTACCCCTGACCTCCAGGAGGAAGACCAAAATTTACAATAACTTACATTTGCATAGAATGCTGTAAGATTTACAAGGTGCTTTCCCCACAATACCCTTGGAAAGTGATAATGCAAATATTATTCTTTATAATTTGCAGGTGAGGAAACTGAGGCCTAGGGAGACTAGATAACTTGGAATCATAGACAAAAAAAACTGGAAATAACTTTTAGTAGCCATCTAATTCAACACCTGTGTCTCAGAAGTCAAATGGTTTGCCCAATGTCTGAACTATGTATCAGAACTAGTATTAGAACTCAGGCATCCTATCTCCCCAATCCAAGGCCATCTCTAGAATACCATTCTGCCCCCTCCCCAAAAGATCTAAAATATCCACATATATCCATATGTGATGCTACCAGAAACAACAGCTTACTTATGTGGCCTTTCTCTTCTTGTTTCTACCTAATTATTGATGAAGGTATCTAGGCTCCCTTGTACATCTTCAGCTACGGTTGCCCATTGTTCATGTATTTATTTATTCATTCATATTATTTAATAACACACACATGATTTATTTATTTATGCAGTCATTTATTTATTGGTGAGTTTCTTCACCTTGGCCCTTAGATGACATATGGAGAAAAGAAAAAACATTTTTAGTAGGACCATTGATTAAAGCGATCAACTATCAAAACAACTGAGGAGAAAAAAGAAACATTTAATATTTTTTACTTTTTTTGCATTTGGGAGGGAAGAACTGATGCAAAACCAGATGTAGCCTTAATAATGGGCAACCCTAATGTCCATCAGTTGGGGAATGGTGAATAAGTTATGGTATATGAATGTTATGAAATTAGTTAGGTTTTTTTTTTCTATTTTTTTAAAATTAAAGCTTTTTATTTTCAAAATGTATGCATAATTCTCAACATTCAGCCTTGCAAAACCTTGTGTTCTGATTTTTTTCTCCCTCCCTTCTTCCTTCCCCCTCCCCTAGACAGTAAGTAATCCAACATATGTTAAATATGTGCAGTTCTTCATATATATTTCCACAATTATGCTGCACAAGAAAACACAGATCAAAAAGGGGGGAAAGTGAGAAAAAAACAAAATGCAAGCAAACACCAATAAAAAAGTGAAAAATACTATGTTGTGATCCATACTCGGTCCCCATACCTTTCTGGGTAGATGGTTCTCTTCATCACAAGACCATTGGAACTGGCCTGAATCACCTCACATGTCCATCAGAACTGATCATCATATAATCTTGCTGTTGCCATGTATAATGATCTCCTGGTTCTGCTCACTTTACTTAACATCTGTTCATGTAAGTCTCTCCAGGTCTCTCAGAAATCGTCCTGCTGATCATTTCTTATAGAACAATTCCATAACATTCATATACCATAACTTATTCACCATTCCCCAACTGATGGACATTAGGGTTGCCCATTATTAAGGCTACATCTGGTTTTGCATCAGTTCTTCCCTCCCAAATGCAAAAAAAGTAAAAAATATTAAATGTTTCTTTTTTCTCCTCAGTTGTTTTGATAGTTGATTGCTTTAATCAATGGTCCTACTAAAAATGTTTTTTCTTTTCTCCATATGTTTTTAATCTTTTTTTTTTAAAGAAGTATCTAGAGTGGTGATAAATGGATTAAATTATGACATCCTCTTTTATGGAGGAATATTGGGTTAGATCACATGAAGAAGACTCTTGTGCATTTTCAAAGAATCTTCTCCAAAACAAAGTTAAGGAAACAAATAGACCCACAAGCTAAGCAAGAAATCTTTACCTGAGCTAATACTCAGAATGATTGATGGAAACACATTCAAGCCATCTGTTATCCTTCTTCACCATGTGGATCTATGGTGAGTGAGGGAGTCTCCTCATAGAGGTTTCTGTGTGTAATTTTTGCCATTTATCTCTGCAAGCTTAGGTGCTTCCTGAAAGAATATGATTCCCTCCAGAGAACCAAATATAGTCTCAGAGAAGACCACTGTGGTGAAATGTGGCTGCCAAGGAAATAGGCACATTGTATTGAATAAACCTGATTCAAGTCCACCTCCTGGTAGACTGGCTTGGGATATTAAAACAAAATGAAACATTTGTAGTTCATTCAACAGTTAACAAAAAAAGACTTAGCCACAGTACAGAAACAATACTCAACAAGAAAGATAGCAATTGGTATGGCCTCTCCAAAAGTCTCCTTATCTGATCAGTGAAACAAGATTTGAGGTCTTGTGTAGTCTTGGGACATCTGCTAAATCTGAAGGGCCCTTATTTCACATGGTTGGGCTTTTTGTATCTATGATCAAGGAAGTCACAGTAACATAGCCAGAGCCCACTTCAGCATAATTCCAAGTAGAGCTTCTCTTTGCTGAAGGGGATGGGAGTGTCTCTGATAGATGGATATTGACCTAATTAAGATATGTAGGTCCATCTTGAATCCATTCCTATCTTTTTCTTCTTCTAAATGGATGATATCCTTCAAAAGCTCATTGTCATTTTTTTTAAAGGAAAGACATCCCTGAAGTCATTGTCAAGGCTGTCAAAGATGGTTATCTGAGTGTCCCAGAGTTTAATCCAGAACTTTCATCCATAGAATCATCAGCATCCCCTGGACTTTGTATTAGGATTTTTAACATCATCCAATTCCACAGGATGGTAATAAAATATGGAATTCTTCTTCTGTGGGTTTTACAAGGTGTTTGTTTCTTTACTCCATTGGCCTTTACAGATATTCTATATTAGAAACCTTTCAAAAACACTAAGGAAAGACATATAATATACATGTTTACACCACCTTTTTCCATTCCTGTAGCCATGATTCTAATTTAGACCCTGTTCAGCTCTCCCCTGAATTACTTCAGTAGCTTTCTAATTAGTGTCTTTATATCTTATATCTTCCTACTCCAGTCCATTCTCTATTCATCTACCAAGGTGACATTTCTTTTCTTTCTTTTTTCCTCAATGGCATTTTTATTTTCTCAATCACATGTAAAGATAGTTTTCAACATTCATTTTTATAAGATTTTGAGTTCTAAAATTTTCTCCCACCCTCCTTTATCTAATTCCTCTTCAAGACAGCAAGCAATCTGATATGTTATACATATGCATATATATAACATTATACATGTACAATCATTTTAAACATGTTTCCTTATTAGTCATGTTGTAAAAGAAAAATCAGAATAAAAGTGAAAAACCACAAAAAGGAAAAAGAAAACAACAAAAAAGATGAAAATAGTATGCTTTGATATGCATTCAGTCCCCATAATTCTCTCTCTGGATGTGGATGGCATTTTTCATCCAAAATCTATTGAATTGTCTTAAATCATCACATTGTTAAAAACAGCCAAACCCACCACAATTAGTCATCATATAATCTTGCTGCTACTGTGTACAATGTCCCCTGGTTCTATTCACTTCACTCAGCTTCACTTCATGTAAGTCTTTCCAGGCTTTTCAGAAATCAGCCTGTTCTTTTTTATCCAACAATAATATTCCATCACATTCATATACCATAATTTATTCAGCCAGTCCCCAACTAATGGGCATACACTCAATTTCCAATCCCAAGGTGACATGTCTAAAGTGGAGGGCTGATTGCATCACCTTCTCTTTTCCCTCCCTAATCACCACAACAAACTTCAGTAGTTCCTTATCACTTTCCCTCCAGGATAAAACATAACATCCTCTTTGGGTAATTAAAGCTCTTCAAACTTAGCACTTTCTGACATTTCTAGACTTTTCATATCTTATCCTCTCCAAACACTTTATAACCTGCTTCAAATTCCTAGAACTCAGATTCCATCTTTCCTCTCTGTGGGTTTCCCCGCTATTTTGCAGCCCTGATATGCTTTGCTTTCTCATCTCCACCGCTTAGATTCTCTGGTTTTCTTCAAGTCTCAGCTCAAACTCCACCTTCTGCAGGTGATCTTTCCTGACCCTGCTGGGTAACTTCCCTCTGCAATCATCTTCCATTTTCACTGCGTATATCTTGTAGGTTATGTGCTTTTTGTCCAACTCATTAGATTGTGACTGTTTTGTGCCTTTCTTTGTGTCACCATTATTAGCACAGCATCTGGCACATAACAATTGTTTGATAAATGTTGTTGAATGACTAATTGAGGCACATATAACACTGTAAATAATAGTGTTCATTAGACTGAATTCTCTGAAGGTAGGAATTATGCCATTTTAAAAAAATCTTCATATTCTTAGCTCTAACACAGAATTCTGTACATATAGGTGGTAGGGGAGTTTGGACTTTTTATTTCTTTGACATTAAGAAACTCCTTATATTAATGAATGACAACTCAATTTTAGTAGCAACTTGTAGTCTTTGGGGATGGGCTAGGGTCACCTCCCCTGCAAGATTGTTAGTTGACTAGATATATTCAAAAAGCAGATCTCACTGAAATATCATCCTCCCAAGAAATCTTCCCATTCTGGAACATCAGATCACCTGGGCAGCTGCTTCCTCTGATTAATCAATTCCTTGCCAACCTCCATTTGTAGGAAAATGCCCAGCCATGTTCACTAATTTTTTTTTTTTTTTTTTTTTTTTTTTTTTGCATCTCTGATCCTGCCTCTCTGGATTTCTTTCTCTACTATTCCCTATCTCCCACCCAGGTTTTTAGTATTTTTGTATATGCTGTCTTTCCCCATTATATGTAAGCATCCTGAGGGTAGGGACTGTGTTAGTTTTTGCTTGTATCTATATTCCCAGCACTTAGCACAAAACTTTTCACATAGTAACTACTTAATAGCTATGTAATGATCTGGCTTTCTAGGATAGTTTAATTTCACTATCAAAAACCTGTAATATCATAGCTAAACAAATTGATTTGATCTGTTGCTCCCTAAAATTCCTTTTTTTTTTTTCAAAATAATGGGCTAATATATGAAATCTGAACGCAAAAAGAATTTGTTTTTAAACATACAAGTGTTTTTTCATGAGTCTCAGAATTATGAAGCTCTTTTTGTATCATCAAAAATATCAGTTTTATTTTAAACTACAAAATATAAGCAAATTATAAGATATTCCATTTTAGTTATTTTTTCAAAGCAAGTAAGCATAATGGTTCAATTTTAGCAACTTTTAACCAGGACATTAAATTACATATTTAGTCAGAAATTTCAGTTTCCCTTTCTTTGATGATAATCGGTTTGTTTCTTGTTCTCAATTTCAGTAAAAACTGCATTTTAAACATTCTAAAATAATAGGATCTACTGCAAATGAGTGTCAGGAGTAGCAGTTTTTACAGTATAAACAATAACCACTTTGTAAGAAATAACTGGACATTAAGACTGGATAGCAATCAACACAATCTTAGAAAAGATTTCATAATATAGAAGCTTCTTCTGTGGTGGTCAGTGCAGATTGCATGCAGATTAGTTACTGATATATCCCTATCTTGAATTTTACAATTTTTACAGTCCCAATTTGTGACTTTAAATAATATTTGATGTCTAAAAAGAGTTTCCTTCCTCTTCCACCTTATATATGAATTTCAATATCACTGCTATGGAAATAATATTATCAGAGCTCTGCTAAATAAAGCATTCAAACATTTCCACACACACAAAAAAAAATCATACAAAGAGAGGAGATTGTTCTTGACCCCTTTATATATAATTTTAAATATTAAATTTGTTCTTTTTCATATCAAGTTAAAATGTATACTCAGGAATGTAGCTGCAAACATCTTAGGCATTGATCAGACACAGCACTCCCTCTTCACAATTATGAGAAGCACTTGAATTTTCTGTATCTCCAGAGCAAGGCCTCATCTTTCATAGAGAAGCCAAGCCCCAATCTTTTTATTCAGACATAGCCATCCATTGCACTCAAGAGAAAGTCTCTGGAATTTTCTTAATAATCTCCTTTTTTCTGATTTGTAAGACACTATTATAGCACTCCAAAAGTATGATTTAAAATAAGGTTCTTATGGGGTTTTTTTTCATTCACTTTTGTACAATATATGCAATACAGGAAAATTTGCTGTTGGGTGTGGTACAGTTTATATGATTAAATGCTTTATTCATACTCATATGTCAATCTATTAGTGTGCTGTTAATTCAAATGTTACTATGATGTATTTTATCGCCATTAGCACATTCATCACAGGTGGATGTGAAACTTAGACAAAGGTGTATGTTCTCATTAATGATGAGCAGCCTATTCATCTTACTAGAGCGTAATTAATGTTAGTTACAATCCTTAATTTTTCACTGTTTGTCATGATGCATATTTAGCATTTCTCTTGTCCTTTATCAATCTGCTCCTTTTTCACATAGGCAATTCAAAAAGATGTATGTAAGTATTTAATCGGGTCTGAGACTTTGTTTTCACAATATTTGTTAACTCTTGTGTTTCCTTAATATTGGAGCCTGTAAGCTATTTTTTGTCCAGGAAGACTGTCAGGCATTTCTTGCTTTAAGGCATGTCATTTTTAAAGTGTGTGTGGTTGCTATATTATTTATCTAAAATAAATTAGAAGGACAAAGAATAGGCACATATAGTCAATCTCTGCAAAACATTGTCCCTTGAATACTTGGGCTTTAGGTAAGAAGATCTGTCTTATAAATTCATGATTTTCCTCAATTATTCTACAAATATCAATCAAATGCTTGCCATATAAAACACACTGTGTTGAATACTGTGGAGGATACAAAGAATAATAAATCACTGTCTTCACCCTCATGGAGCTTATAGTCCAAGAGATGATGGAGATAATTTAGCTACTTCATAGTAAATAGTACGAATTTTAAACTGATATGACAGTGTTTTAACATATAGAGATCATTTTTCCCATGTTCTTTAACATAATTTTTGCATTGGTATGTCTATTTGACAAAATAGCTAACCATATAGTTTTAGTGAAACACTAGATTATAGTCATTATTTATTCTGCAACATAACCAGCAAGGTCTTAAACCTAATACACTAATCATCCAATAAATATTTGTTCAATAAGTGAGAGAATTAAATGTTATTTAAATTAAGTGTTCATGGAATTAAAATTAATTTTCTTTTGAAATTTTTAGTTATCAGAGCCTGTGTACAATGAAAGGAACCCTGATTTTGGCATCAGTGGACCTCGGTTCAAATACCAACTGTGCCACTTATTACCTGTTTGTCTGAGGTAGATAGAATGCCAGTCTGGGGTCAGGAAGATCTGAGTTCAGATCTGATCTCAGATGCTACTAGCTGTGAGACCTTGAGCAAATCACTTAACCCTGTTTGCCTTAGTTTCCTCAAAACCAGTCCAGTATCTCTGCCAAGAATACCTGAAATGGGGTCATGAAGAGTTAGATAAGCTTAAAATAACCGAATAACAAAAAGAATAAATCATTAAACTTCTGTGGGTCTTATCTCCTCTGTAAAATTATAACACTGGAGTAGATAACTTCAAAGATCCCTCTGAGCACTAAGCCTATGATTATTTACTTTATTTCAAAAGTTGTTATTGTGATTCAGAAGTTTGTCTACATTACTATGCAAAATAGTTAAATGAAACTAAATGAAAAAGTTAAAGACAGTCACCTTTAAAATATCTGGATGATTGACCTTATAAAAAATAGCTTCAGGATACTTAGTTGAATCGTTCATTTAACTTGTCATTGAATTTTTTTCAGCCAAATAAATGTAACTATAATAAGACCACAAATTGAGATCTACAAGGACTTCAAAGGCTATCTAGTTTAACTCCCTCATTTTCCAAAGGAGGGAATTGAAATTTAGGTCATAAGAATAATTAAGTATCAGAGAAGGAATTTGAACTCAGGCTCTCTGACAGAACATTTTCTGTTGCACCATGGTGCCTTGCAATTCATGAGTCCTTATTGTGGGATGATAGTCTTTAAACCCAGTCTAATGGGTTCTAGAAGGGCATGTCTGTTTTTTTTTCCCTGTTTTGATCAGTATTTTTTATCTATTTAAAAATGCTTATACATATTTGAATTTACAGAAATTATATAAAGCAAACACAAAAGGCTAGGTTTTTGCCTCTAAGTCCATTTAATCTTGGCCATGGAAGCTGAAACAATATACAAGACACTTAAATTGTCTATATTGTTGTTAATGCCAATAAAGCAACTCTTGATTTAAGAGAGAAATTGGAATTTGAAATGAAAAGTTTTGAAAAGAGACATTTAAAAACCATGTTTGATGATTATTCAATGCTTCACGGAGCCATTATCACCAATTTTCACTTTATAGTTATCTTACAGGTCACTGTGACCACAAATTCCTACCCTGTGTAATTAATCTAGTCCATAAATGGAACCTATCCAGTTTTACAGGATCTAGTTTGTGTTTCATTGTCAAAGCCTGCAGGTAGGTATCTGGAGTTACTCATGTGTCACAATAGGTCAACTGAGTAGGAATTATATGGAGGTTTGTATGATATATAATATTCTTCATTTCAAATCAAATTCCCAACAGCACACTTTGTGTACTGTGGCTAGTTACATAAACTTAATGCTGATTAGCTGGTTATGTTGTTTTTAGAATATGACCCATAATCATGAAGCACATCAAATATTCTGTCATGTGTACACAAGAAAGCTAACTGTTTTGTGTCCATTTCTGCACAAAGAGAAATTTGAAAGCTGCATACAAATATTGTAGGTCTTCATGAACTTAGAAGAAAAATCAAAGATCAGAGGATAGATCAGAGGGCTAAAGAGTTTATGATAATGTCAATTCATTGCAACATCTTTTTTCTTACAAATTTGAATCCAAACTTATCATCTAAAAAATCACCAATGGACAAGAAAGAAAGGAATCTGAAGTCTTTGCAAATTTATATATAAACACTTTAGCTACCTTGTGACCAGACAAATGCAAACTAAAATAACACAAGTTCTACTTCAGACCCATCCAGTTGGCACACATCATTTTTTTAAAATGGTAAATAGTGTTAGAGAGGCCATGGGGGTGGGGTGGGAGAATATACTGTTGATGGATCTCTGAATGTAATCAACTGGCACTGGAAATCAGTTTTAAATTACTAAAGTAAAGTCATTAAAATGTTTATACACTTAAACCTACTGGGCATATATCCCAAGAAGGTCAATGACAGAACAATCCCATACATAGCGAACCATTTCTATCAGCATTCTTTGTGGTAACAAATACAAACAAAAATGGAAACCAAACAAGTGTCTTCCAATTCCCCAAACTGAAACTAGAACCCTTTCACCCATTCCCCACCACTTCCAATGTCAACCATCTGGAGCTGTGATGACCTGCTGCTGCTGGTGCCAGACAAATTTGGGTGAATTAATCTCTCTCCATGCAGCTTTACACCAGTGTGTGTCTGCTGAAGATTGAACCTTTTCTTTCCTTGTCCCAGAAGAGGCTTCCCTGTTGGAATGAGGTTTGGAGCTTTGTATAATCAAAAGAGTTTGATTAAATAGGACCCAGTTCTCCTTCATGCCATAGCGTTATTTGACCTGGGAAAGCAGCCGTGTGACAGAACAACCCGATCTGTTTCTGTGTGGGCTGACAAAGGACTAAGCACACAGTTGATTTCAAGCTACGTTACATCTCCAAGTTGCAAAGCCAGTTATAAAAGCTAGCAAGAAAAGCCTATCAGTAGGTGAATATTTCTCACAGGCAGAGGCCACTCTGCCTCTGACAGGACTGTTGTTGTTTCCACTGGGAGGTTTAAACCACTTAGGGACAGCAACCATTTCGACAAAAACAAAATCATGCCTGGGTTGTTTTTGTTGGATTTTTTTTAAGAGATATCAGGAAAGACTGTTTTTCTGATATCTAACCCATAATATGTACAGAAAAAAAGGTCCTATTTACAATAATTAACATAAAGGGATGTTTATTTACTCTCTGCTATTGACTTATGATTTATTTCATCCTGTCTGCCATGGGTTTTCATTCTAATTGACAGGGCATGCAATCTCTTTGCCCTGTTTCCTCCTAGCTCCAACCAGGTGACACAGATAGAACTGTTCAGAAGGATTCTGGTTCAAGTTTCTAATGAAGTCCCACCACACCCTAACTCTATACTATTCTCAATAAATCTGTAGTTTCTATGAACGCAGCTGAATAAGAAACAGTCAAGGAAGGTGAGCTACATAGTGTCTTCATAAACTCCTGGATGGAAAAAGACTTTTATTGACATTGTATTTTTTCAAGTCATAGTCTATTCTCACTTCACAAAACCTGTATTGTTCCCTTGCTTCTTGCAATCTAATTTTTTAAAATGCAATGGTTTTTATTGGTTCAAGTTTCTTTTCCTGTTAATCCTATTCAAAAAAATCACTTGTAACTTCTTATATCTGTTGAGTTCTTTGTCGGACCACCAATATCCTTCTCACTTCTTTGGCTCACCATGAAAAAGGAGATTTCCAGTAAAAAAAAAAAAATATCAACATTTGAATATTGGTGTGGCTTTTGAAAGATTTGTGTAAAATACATTACATTCTGGGTATTACATGTCCTAGTTTCTTTTTTGCAATAAAAGGTCATAATATAGGGAACCGAGCAGTATCATTAAGTGTTGTTTAGTTGATTCATTAAAATTATACACTGAAAATCACTTTTTCCAATTTACCTCTTTTTAAAAAAATTATTTATGTTTTAACAGCTTCAAGAACTTTAAAGTTTATTTAAAAGCTATATCTAACTTCATTGTACTGAGATTAGTTTATCTTATTTTTCATTTAAATGTTTGTAAAAATGACAAGATTTTTTTTTTAAATAACAGCTCTAGGCACACAGAAATGACCATGCAATAATAGTACAAGTAATTTTTCTTCAAAGTTCTGAATGGTTTTGTGCCTATGGAGGATTGTGAAGCTTAAAGAACATGTGATAAAACCGTTACATAAATGGTATAATAATTCAGCTATAATTATATGATTTACCTCAAATTTACTAGTATCACTTAATAGCAGTCATTATAAAAGTAGCATTTTAAAGTTTTGCCATTTGTAATATATGTATTTGACAAATAAAAAGAAAATTAAATTAGTGAAATAAAGAGATTGAGTAGATAAAAGTTTGCACGTGGAAAAGAAAGCTTAACTTTTCCCCCCTTTGTTTTTATTTAAATATGTACATGTGCAAATAGGCAAGCACACATGTATACAGGATACCAGTTTCAAAGTGTATTAATTTCCAAAAATGAAACATTGAGTATGGGTGATACTGTGTGTAGCTCCTTCCCTGTGTGTGTGTCCTGTGGGCACTCAAAGAGGTAACAGTAGCCTTCCACTGTATCTTTCATTCTTTTCCTAACGGAACAGTGGAGGTAACATGTGGCCATTGCCTGTGGTGTGCCGTATGGCTTGAGTCTTTGTTTTGTTTTGTTTAGTTTTTCCAAGAAGAAAAGAAAAACAAGATATTTTCTACCTCTCTCTTTTCCCTGATTTAAATGAGCTCTGGCTGGGTAGTCAATTGTCTTATTGTTACTTTTGTACTCATTTTGTATCAGCTCAAGATAGACCAGAATGGAAAAAGAAAGGCACGGATAAAAATCAGTGAAGCATCTCCCGTCGGCGATTCGCAGTTGGTTGGAGTAACCTGGCATGGAGCATGAGTCCCAGATTAGAACACAACCCGTGCTAACGACCTACCACCTAGCAAGAGATCCCGACCACAAGAGCTGGGCATGAGGCAGCCTGTCAGGGAGAGTGCTCGTGCATAATGACTAGAGAAACGTTAATAATGATTATTTTCAGTAGCATAGCAACAGCCAAACCCCTTGAAAAGAGGAAGTTTTCATTGATAAGGCATTTCATTTAAACATTGAAATTTGGTGTAATGTGAAGTATGAAATAAGTTTTGAAAGGAAGCTGATGATTAAGAAGAAATGCAGTGGGCATTTAATAAGTGGAAGAACCCGCAAGATAATTAACTGGCATGCATAAAGATTCATGCTTTATACCAAAATTTTAATTTTGCACATAAATGTGCCTGATGTAGGCAGCATTTAATCACCTAGCTGACAGGAGTAACTACTTTCATTTAACCTTGACTGAAGATCATGAATTCTAACAGGTTTAATTGGATACATCATTTAACAGAATGAACAGAGCAAATTTTTCTCAATTCATAGATTCTGATTGACATGCACCAGCAATAAGGCGTTGCACAATTACAGCTGATCTGTATTCCTGGCCTGGGCAGCCATTGCCATAGTGATGTGACACCATTTGATCACAGTGGCACTGAAACTAGACTGAATTTCCCCTTGTTTTGAAAAGGGCAACGTTTTGTTGTTTTTTTTTTTTTTAAGGGAGAAAGAGAAAGAGAAATTTGGGCACTTTCATTTTTTTTTTTACATTAATCACATTGATATGCATAAACTGTAAAAAGAAGGGATGTGCCTTGTTATTAGCAACACTGGGAAAATGAGGAAATAATGGCATTATCTTTTCTTGGTTCCACAGGTTTTCTTTCAGGGTGTTGAAAAATATCATAGTGGAAAGAAGCAGGCTCAGCAAAGGGGGGGTCTAGAAAGACTCTTGGCTGACTTGAAGTTTTCTTCTCAGTCTTTGAAAGGAAATGGAATGGGCCACCATTGAGTTCTCAGTGATGCTCCCTGAAAGATGGTTCTCTTCTTTTCTCTCGAATAGAGTTTAATATAAACTTGGAGAAATTGAACCTTGTGTATGAGGGAAACTAGAACATAGTTGCATGCAAACTTTTCTTTCTGTGTTTCTGTTTCTTTCTGTCTCTCTGTGTGTCCCTTTCTGTCTCTGTCTTCCTGTCTCTCTGCCTCTGTCTTTCTGTTGCTCTCTGTCTCTCTTTCTGTCTTTCTGTCACTCTCTGTCTCTCTTTCTGTCTCTATTTATGTTTTTTTTTTCTCTCTCTCTGTCTTGCTGTGTCTCCTCTTTCTGTCTCTCTTTCTGTGTGTCTCTTTCTCTGTCTTCTTCTCTGTCCCTCAACAATCACTGTCTCAGAGAAGATAACTTGGACACATTTTTGTATATTCACAATAATGATCTAGTTTGGCATCATAGAAGAGAGGAGAGAATGTACCTTTCTTCTTTTGCAGAGATAGAGTAGTATGAATGAGAATCATAACTTATATAGTCAGACTTAGCTGATGTGTTGGTTAGTATTACTGATTACTTCCCCCCACCCCTTTCTTCTTTGTTATAAGAGATAGCTCTGACTCTGAGAGAGAAGGAAAAGAAATACATCTTGGAAATAAAAATGATGTAAAATCAAAAGAGCAATACTTTTAAAAAAGAAAAGTAATTTAGAGGTAGGAAGAATTCCTCATCCTTCTCATCACTTCCCACTTTTCCTTTCCTTATTGCTTTCTCTTCTGTTTTTCCTGTGGTTCCTACTGCTTTTCCCCATCCTACTCTCTTTCTCTTTCCTACTTTTATCCCCTCTCTTCTTCCCAAACCACAAGGTTCTATCAATAAGCTTTTATATTATGAATTATAGCATTTTGAAAATGTCCCCTTATTTAGCAAATACTCCCTCTCCTCCTCCTTCATTCAGAAGATACAGCTACAATTCCAAATAGGATTTAGCAGCTTTTCTCCAGTTTCTTGAGACCAGGACAAAAAGAAAGGAACTTAAGTGCATTTAAAAACTTACAAATTTAAATAGATAGCTGGAGTGGGGGGAAGTACTGAGTGTAAGGAGTTGTGAAGAGCATTATCAAAAATATTCAAACAAAGATCACTAAATATGTGACTGGAGCCCCTAATAGTATTGCCATTCTAGAATACTTATGTGAAGAATGGGAATAATGGGAATTTCAAAATGTAAGCCTCTGCCTTCTGAAGAACACTAGAGAGGTTTTGGAGAATCTCCAAAGATGGCTCCTGTAAACTTATAAGCTGCTAAGTGGATCCTCAAATTATAGGGATTCAACCAGTAGTTCCCCCATCTCCATCATTTTGGAATAATCTTGAAGTCTACATTTTCTCCTGATATAAAACACTGAGTGGTCACTACTCTCCCCTACCACAGCCCAAACCTACTGGCCCTTTAATATGGAAGTATAAGAGCTAGACAGAGCTACTTAGCAACATACTTTAGGACTCTCTTGATCAGGTGTACTGAAAAAACAAGTATTATAACAGGCAAAGGCTGTCTCACTGTCACAACATCATCGTCCAAAATTGGGTAGCAATAAGTATAGAAACCATTACCATACTAGCTATGTAACACCTCAACTATGGGCCTACTCCAAATAACACTAGATTAGAGCCAGGAAATTTATTCTTTCTAGTTATAATTGCAACTTACTAGATATATAATTAAGTCACATCATCTTTAGCCCTCAGCACAGTCATATTTGGTAAGTTTGGTACCTAAGTTAAGAAGCACAAATCACCTTTTAAGACAAATTCAGCTGGGGAGAGAAAGGCTCCAAGGTACAAGGCCCCATGAATGAGAGACAAGACACCAGCCCCATCTTTTGGCAGAGTCACCAAAAAGCTGCCACTGGCAAGGTTGTGGTAAGAACAGGGGGCAGGGCAGACAAGAGATGGGGCCAAGCCAGAGAAGAATATTCCTAGAATCAGGAATAAGACTGTCTGGTAGCTTCCTATTTTTTTATTAATTAAAGCTGATAACTAGGTACGAAATTCATTTGTTCTTACATTGCTAAAGGGGTTTGTGCTCTGTCAATGCCTTCTAAAATTTCAGTGCTGAAATTGAAACTCTTGGACTAAGTTAAATGTATAAAATTGGATTAATAATATCTGCCATGACTAATTCATATAGTTATCACAAGGAAGAATAAGATATTACATGTGTAAGTATGCTGTAAAGTGCCATATAAATGTACTATGTGAACATTACATACCAGGTACCAAAATGCAAATACATTTATTTGAATATATAATATTACAAATGTGCAAATTTGCAATTACAACATTACAAATATTTCTCGTGAGAGTTCTTTATGCCAATGAAATCAGATATCTGATTAAAACAATAGAATTAGTACTGTTACTAATCCGAGGTTGTGATATATGCATAATAATATCAGAGGAGAATTTGTTGTGTAGGTTCTCTTTCCTCCTAGATTTGTCTAAGCTTCATTATCACATCACTTGTTAGCAGAATCATCATTGATTGGGAACAGAAAGAAGTTAAACCCATCCTTTTATACTCAGAAAACTGAAACCCAGAAAAGCTACATGGCTTACCAAAGATCATATAGGTAATCAAGAATATAACTAGGCATCTCTGAATTTAAATCCAATCTTCTTTTCATTTTGCCAACTATTTTGGTTAAACCATATATTGATTTTAATGGAAGAAGAGATGTACAGAAAAGTTGATCAAGGCCAAGTTATTAAAAAGCTATGAGTGAGTTGGCTCAGCTGTGGGGAAAGCAGAGAAATTCTGTCACTTTGCAAGTTCAAGAAATACTGGACCAAGTTTATGTTTTGTTTTTTGGGTTGTTCTCAGGACCTTAAGGATAATACGTTCCCATCCATCTTCAGAAATTTTTTTTTTCTTGTGACTTCTTCCTTTGTAAAACGGGCTGATAATTCCTCAGATGCTGTGTGACAAATACTAGCACCAAGTAGGATTTTCAGTTTCATATGACCTATATAATAAAAGTATATTGTCATGATTGCTATTTTTCATGTGTTGAATCTTTTAATACTGTTAATAAAAAATTTTTAAAGGTCACTCGGTGAACATCAGCAAGTTTAGTTAAGTGACTTGCCCAAAGTCTGGAAATAAAAAAAGGAAATTCAAATGAATAATGATCCTTAAATAAGCAAAAGTGTTATTCTTCTTGAGCAATTGCTCAGTGAAATGTCCATGACCCACCTCCCTCTTTAAATCCTAATTTTACCCTCCAAAAGGTAAAGAAATATATGTATGCAACTAATATATACTTAAGGAAAGGATCAGTGATTTCATCAATGTGAGGAAGTTCTCATGTGAGAATTCTCTTCTAAATAGCGGATTGTTAACTCGTCTGTTACTTAATAACAGTAACTCTCTCCCAGAGAGTCTCCCCAAATCCATAGAGTTTAAATGACTTCCCCACATGCACACAGCTAATGTCAGAGGACAGATTTGAACTCAGAGTCATCTGCTCTCAAGCCCAGCACTCTCCTCCATATCATGCTGCCTCTATAAACATATATACGAAATCCTAATTTTTTTATCCATTCAGTCCACTTAATCCCTGTGGTCTCCACCCTCATTCCAACCAGCTCCTCAGGGTCCCCCAATCTTCTTGGTTTCCTTTCTCCATTACATTCCACAGCTGGAGATACAGCTCTTGCTTGTATTGCCCTCTCTCCCCAGTACTAGCTCCCTCCTTCTGAGTTCTTCATTCACCACCTCTCTTCAAATCTCACCTTAAAAGCTTCCCCCTGGCTCTCTCTTACAGTCAGCTCTGGATGCAAAATGTTTTCTGTGACACTCAGTAATAAGTGTAGTTATTGGTTCTAATGCTATATACAAATAAACTCTATTATAGCTTCATGACTTTCAGGTAATTTGTCTGGGAAAATGGCATTCTCCATTTCCCCCTAGGATTTTGAATGTGTTGTGTACGTGTATTTCCCCCGAATGCTGTTTGGAACAAACAACAAAGATTACATAAACTGCCGAATATCTTTTTCTTTCATTTCCCTTACTGCACCGTCTCATTGTGTGAATTGGCACAGTATCCAGAAAGCCTTCGTGTTTACTTCTTGGACATACTGTATAATTTAACTTGCTGCAATATAAAATAAGTCAGTGGCGATATTTTTACTTGTTCCGACAATGTCCAAAGTTGTCTCTTACTGTTTTTATTTAAAGGAACCAGACACAAACCTGGCTGCCTTAACCACCGCCTTTGAGAGGGCTACAGCTGAGAAAATCCGCTGTCAGGAAGAAGTGAATAGAACTAACAAGACTATTGAGCTGGCCAACAGATTAGCAAAAGGTCTGGAGGTGAGGTCCTACAGGGCAGCCTAATGAAGCAGCCTGCAGAAAGCCCTTCTTTGTTATACACTACTGATCTGGCAATAACAGCAGCACTTAGCAAAGAGCCTGATGAGCTGAAAAAATTATGTCATTATCATTCATTTTTTTCATAATAGAAACATGTTTTTGACCTTTACATTTTCCTACATTTTGCCACGCTGCTTTCTGTATTAACTGTAAGATTACCTTGTGACTAATGTATTGGAGAAGCCCAATAGGAAGGGAATAGTCAGCTTTCTTGGGTATTGACAAATAAAATGAATACATTCAAATGCACAGATTTTGTTCACAACAATTAAACAATGCTAATGATGCTGCCCTAGGTTGGTTTACCATGAAGCACAATACAATTTGTCCTACTTAGTTAAGTAATATGATAATTCCCTAATTATCTGTCTAAGATGGGCATTGGCTGTTACATGGGAGACAGAGAATAAATAGTGGCAAACCATAAATTATCCGAAATAATCCATATTGTTCCAGTTGGCTCCCGGGAAAGGCTGGTCACCAGCGGATTTCTCATTTGCCATTCATCTATTGTTAATCTGATCTTTTGTATATATTCAAATTTTTTCCCTGGGTTAACATTTGTTTGGAGAATGTCTTTTCAGTGTTCCCCACCATTGTAGGTGGCGTGGTTTCTCAACCAGCAGCTTCCTGTTGGTTTTTTATTTTAGGAACCAGATCTGTAGTGGGCCAAGGAAGGGACTAATCCATTGCTCATTAAACAGATTCATCTAGATGAATATTGTTAAGAGAATTTGAAATATAAACTGATGAGTGCTTGTTCAATGCCATTTGAGGTAGAAATTCAAGGTAGAAATTTATTAACTAATGGGGAAAAGTATCAGTGTCAGAGAAGAAAGCTAGAAAATCTAGTGAATTTAAATGTAACCCACCAGGGTAGCCATCTTTCTTCTCACAGTGAAAGGCTGATGTCTCTCAAATTAATGGAAGTAAATTACTATCTTAACCTGACAAATCTATTGCTGTTTTATAAAGTCAGTTTGCCAACTCCCAAATTGATCAGAAGAAATAGTAGAGGAGGTGGTAGGTAGCAGAGGATTTTTTGCCTTTTAAAATAGCAGAACAAACCTGAATCTCTAAAAGAATGCCCGAATTGGAGTCTTATACCCATTCAGGCATGTGTACAAAAAAGATTAATAGGTTCTGAGGGGAAGTAGAATCCACCTTAGAAGAGAAGTAGGCACATCTCACTAAGTGTGGGCTTAGTTCCAACCCCTCTGTTTCTTCCTTTACTCAATGTTAATTCTGTTTCATTAATTTATGGGTGTCCTCAGAAAATGGGAGATTGACTCTATCAGTAGAAATGGTCAGAGAAGCCTTATAGACAGCCATATCTATGTGTGTATGGGGGCGGGGGGGATAGTGTAAATTGAGTATCAGTACAAAGCTAACAGAGAAATTCTATAGTCAGCAAAATCTCTGTGTAACTATATATGTATATATGTGTGTATATTTATATATCCATCCATACATATATATATATATACACACATACACATATGCATATTTACATTTAAGCTGGCTCCTTGCAAAGAGATATTGCAAGAAGCTTATTGCTCATGGGAGACAGGAAGTAATTCAGCTCCATCATATCAGAAGTGCTCAGTGTCTTCCTCCCACTTTGAAGATTTGTGCTGCTGATTTTGGGTAATTAAATAGAAGAATATCTTTATCTGTACATGTTGTGATCTTAAGAAGCCTTAAGAGGAACATGATGACCAGAACCATGAAAGTAAAAAGTAAAAAAAAAAAAGTAAAAAAAGAAAAAAATGCTTATTTAAAAACACTCATGAAATATTTTAGAAAGATCCCAATCACATGTCCAAGTAAGAAAGATTAGCACAGTGGAAGGACACATAATCATATAGTTCAAGATAATTTTAATAATGTAAAGATGCTTAGCCTAGAGAAGAAAATGCTTAGGAGTGGTGGAGGAAGAGGGAAGAGGGAAAGAGAAAGGTCATTTAAAGAGCTGTCATACAATTATAGAATTTTATTTGGTCCCTAAGGGTAAAATTAGGAACAAAATGTAAGGGTTACAAAGAGGCAGATTTGAACTTGATATAAGAAACAATTTCCTAAATTCTCCAGAAGGAGATAGACTCCCCACATAGGTAGTTAAATTCTCTATACTTCAAAAGACCTATAAATAAATCAATCAACAGACATTTTTAAGGACTTAGTAAGCCAGGCACTACACTAGATTCTGAGGGATGTAAAGAAATAATAATAAAATTATCTCTGACTTTATATTTTATGTATGTTTCTATCACCTTGAGTATCTTCTTCATTAGCAAGGACCATCCATTAGTTAGTTAACTTATAGTACAGTTGTAATTTATTTAGTTTTCCTTCATGTTTAAAAAAGTTGGAACACACATGAAAAGTTATTTTCAGTAAATCTCCAAAAAGATGATTACTCAACTATTCCATGTTGCTTGTCCTTGTTGATTCCATGTTGGCTTTGTGATTCCTTTCCCTTTCTCTTGGCTGGTATTTTGTCCTTTACATATTCTACAAATGCAGAAATGGGAACTTTATGTCAATGATGGCTTTGGAAGCAGGAATTTTTAAAGTTAATCTTTTCTATCCCAGCTTCCCATTCTAGGGACTCTTAAATCTTAAGGCAGTTGCTTTGCTGACAACTCATTCAATAATTGCATAGTGGAACAATAAAGGTTTTCTGAGGATGATAATGTCTGCAAGAGATGCCAGGATTCTTAGAAACTGTGAGTACAAGTCTCTATTGATTGACCCTCAGCTCTAGGAGGTTGCATGGGTAAAGAGCCACTCACTCTGTGGTTTGACTCCTAAAGCATAAGAGTTACTTTTGTATGTAATCAACAAGATGATAAAAGTTTATGCGGTGAAATGTGAAAAATATAAAATTCAGTTGTGCTGCAACCTCATGGTACTTGGAAAGATGTACCTAAAGACAAAAAAAATTCAGTCTTACAAGTTATAGGTCTGTTAAGAATATAATATGGACAGTTTCAGAAGAAATGAGTAAGACTTCTAGGAACTGATTCAGAGTGAAGTGAGCAGAACTAGTATAATTTATCTAACATCATAGAGATGCCTGAAAACAGCTGAACAACAATAATACAAAAAAAAATCTTTGAAATGTAGCGAGCTGTCGTCTCTAGAAGCTGCCGGATCGCTCTCTGGGAAGAGATCTGCTGTGTCTACTCAAATCTCTCAGACAGATTCTTCTTCCTGTAACGAACCGTTGTCTCCAGGCAGTTGCTGTTAACTTTGTCCAGAGAAGTGACTTCCCTTCCTGCAGGGAGCCCCGTCAAGCCTGATGCAATGCAGAGTCTTCTTCTTGAATCCTGGCTCTGAATCTCCTCCACCTCTTATCCTTCTCCAGGCCAATCTGCTCTCTGGGCCCAATGCTGTCTCTTTTATCCTCCCAGAGAATGGGCGTGGGATAATGCAAGGGCTTCTGGGAAGAACCACTTCAGCCAATGAGCTGCTCCTTCTATCAAGTCAACCTGAGTTCTCACCTTGTAATTGTCCAACCTGAATTCTCACCTTGTCATATCCAGACAACCTGAGTTCTCACCTAGTAATCCTAACATTGAAACACTTTGGAATTCTGATCAATTCAAAGATAAATTACAAGCGTAGAAGAATGAAGATGAAAGTACATCACTTTACCTCCAATTGGGAGGTGATGAACTTAAGATGCAGAAAGAGACATACATTTTCATGTGTGGCCAATGTGGGAATTTGTTTTGTTGGACTATTTTACAACGAAGATTTTATTTTTCAGGTTTGATTTGGCTTGTTGAGTTTTGTTGTTGCTGTTCAGTTGCAGGAAGACAGGATTTAATGAGGACAGTTTATAAGTATATATATAAATAAATAATTTTTATTAAGAAAACGTAATATAGAAAAAAGAGATTATAGGCCTAAAATGAAAAAATAGCATATCCAACTTGCCTGTTGGATAATTCCTAATAAGGACAATACTATATCATAAAAAGTATTAATAATGTGCTAAGTTTGGTTATTGGAAATGATGGTCTAGAGATTATTGAGATCTTTTCTAATTCTGAGGTTCCATGATTTTGTGTTATTTTTATACATTTGAAGCTGCTCCTTGATAAACATTGTTTTGTCTTAATAACACCATTTTCTTGTACAGAGTTTTATAGTTTACACAGAGTTTTTACATACTTTATTCCTCTTAATCTTTATAGCATCAAATGATCCATGCCAAGCAGGAATTATTATTCCTATGTAGAGGAATTGGGGCTCAGACATGCTCTAAGTTCCAGTTTAGCAAATGGAGGTAGGATAGGGTGGAGGGACAGCTAAATGCACAGTGGATAGAGCCCTAGCTTTGAGTTCAAATTTGTCCTCCGACATTTATTAGATATATGACCTTGCACAAGTCACAACCCCAAGTGCCTCGTAAAACTTATAATGACAGACGACATAGGAGAAACCTTCTCTTTTAGAACAAGATATGGTAGCTAATTTTTTTTTTCATTTTGTAACACACTATCACAAATATAGATTTTTTTTTTAAATTGGAAAGAATTTTAAAAATCATCTAGTTTGACTTCCTCATTTCCGCACAAGAAAATTGAGGTGCTGAGGCATTCAAGGTCATGAAGCTAAGAAGGAAAGTAGGTGTTCCAGCTTCCTTTCTGGAATTCTTTCCACTGTACCTTTGTTGTCACCATCAAGGCCAAAAGATTGGCTACGATAATCTCAAACACCAGAAAGCACTGGAGTGGTTCTATTAGAAATTATTTACAATTTCTCAAGCGACAACTTCCCCAACTTCTTCTTTCCTGTCTATTTTCCTAATAAAGTAGCACGTAATATTCTGACAATAAAGGGAGAGGTCCAGGAATAGGAAATCATCTAATATGGACTCCTAACTCTATTCTTCCTTTAAAATGTCATCTTTCCATCTCTGTTGTGCCAACCCAATTTTCACATGAATTTGGATTTACTCTGAGCATGTTTTGTTATTCTTCATAACCTGGGACATTAATTCAAATATGGCATTAGATATTCACTAGCTATATGATCCAAGCAAGTCACTTAAGTTCTATCTAGCTCAGTTTCCTCAACTGTAAAAATGGGGCTATCTTCCAAAGTATTTATAAAGATCAAGCAAAATATTTGTAAAGTACCTAGCACATAGTAAGTACATAGCACATAAATAGCCTGCCACATAGTATGCACTTAATAAATGTTTCCATTCTTTCTTCCTTTTGCCTTTTTCCTTTTTTTCTCCTCCCTCCCTCCCTCCCTCCCTCCCTCCCTCCCTCCGTCCCTCCCTTCCCTTCCCTTCCTTCCTTCCTTCCTCCCTTCCCTTCCCTTCCCTTCCTTCCTTCCTTCCTTCCTTCCTTCCTTCCTTCCTTCCTTCCTTCCTTCCTTCCTTCCTTCCTTCCTTCCTTCCTTCCTTCCTTCCTTCCTTCCTTCCTTCCTCTTCTTCCTTTCTTCCTGCCTGCTTTCTAGCCTATTTATAGATCTAGTTTATCGATTCTCAAAGCCTCTCAGATTTCAACACAGTGGACAGCCAGTCCTTTTTTGAAGATGTCTAAGCTTTCCAATCCTGTATCTTTACCTTTCTACCTTAAATCCCATCAAACTCTTCTAAAGAAAGCATTTGAAATTCATTGCCATTAAGATAGTTACTTTTCCCAAAACTAAAAGAATGAATCAATTGGGTTGCTTTGTCAGCTGCTAAACTGATAGTAAATTATTGAACTTGAAAAGACTACGAGCCAAGACTAAAATGGAGGGAGTGTTGATGCATGACATTTTGCAGATGATTATGCACTAAATGCAGCCCCTGAGACTGAGATGTAACAAAATATGGATCAATTCTCTGCTGTTTGTGCTAAATTTTGGTTAATGATACCAAGCCAGCACCATACTACCCATCCATGGAACCATTAGTTATAGCAAATCTCAATATAGTTTCCAGGGAAGTACAACTAGATGGTGAAGTTCACTCATCCATTGCCAGAGCTAGCTCAGGGTTTGGGAAACTTCAAAGGAAAATGTGGGATAGAAGTATTAAACCAACTACCAAAATAAAGAGTCTACAGAACCATTGTATTGATCTCACTGTGGCAGGCCTATGACATACTAGAAAAGTAAGGATTCACATTCCTCAGAGATATCATTAAAAAAATCTATAGGTTAAAACTGAGAAACCTCGCTTGGATTTAATGTTTACTTCAGGTCACTTACCCTAAACTTTAGTATTCTTACCTATAAAATGCAATATCTACAAGACATTGCTGAGGCACGGGGAGAAATCATTAAAAAATCATAGAGTATTATAATTACTCTAATTGTTGGAATCTCTCTGATCTCAACTTCTCTTGTTTCTTGCTCTTTCTGCTATCCTTTCTCTTTTCTCTGAACTACTCAGTGTGATTTCAGGATAGGAGTGAACTCACCACCACACCACCACTGCGAACAGTAGGCTCCTAGTATTCACTATTGATTGGACATTTCAGTGTCCAAAGTCAGCTTTAATCACTTACTCCCCGGGGGCATTTGATTCTAAAGAGTGATTTCACAGAGTGCTGAGGCCTGTAAAGTGACTACTACAGACACTATTTTGGTTGCAATTGAATTTGAATGGCTGCTGAAATCAAGCTTCTTTGGTCAGTGAGGGGAAGCTCTGTGAATCACTCCTTAGCTTATTATCTGGCGGGGGAGCAGCTCCTTCATTCTGACTATAGCCACCAACCTTCCCTTTTCCTCCCCACTCTACCCCCCCCCAAAATCTTTTCCTTTTCTCCCCATTCCATTCACAGAATGAACCTGAAATCCAGGCACAAGTCACTTAAATTGATTTTGCAGTTACTGGGGATGGTTTAGAAGCCCAGTTGTTAACAGATGTAATCAACCTAAAAACACCCAATTTATAACACCTTAAGAGGGTGTGTGCATGTGTGTGTGCATGCACGTGAGTGCTCATGAGTGCTCACTTGAACAGATGCTCTTTTCTTCTCTCAGCAGGGCTTGGAGTAGCCATGATTCCTTGCCCTTTCTTTGCCCCTTCCCCCAGTGTGTGACTACTAGTGGCCCTCCAAACCACCAGTATTTACACCAGTGACTTAATGTGTTGATTCAACTCTGACTGGCTAACTCTGAATATTAAATAAGACTGAATTAATTTCTCTCATTTCCTATTGTCATCTTGAGAAGAAAAAAAAGAGGGACATACCATTTTCATTCTTATAGTCAACTGCTGAATTACTCAAGCTGTAAAATCACGGGGAAGTTTTACAAGCTGATTGAGTTGTAAGGGCAACGAGGCATGTTTCCTCTGTTGACAAGGTTGACATTATGGGTTTGAAAAGTCTTTATTGTTGTTTCAGTCTCAGTTTGCCAAGTAGCAAAATGGTTTTAAAATCAAGTTGAAGATTCAGAAGAATGAGCTGCTTACCCACATTTCTGCTGCACAGAAAAATTTTCTTGGTGGAGAAAGCAGTCAATATAGATAGGTTAATCATCCACAATATGATTAATCATGATTATGATGATTTTCATGCTATTTTCATTGAATTTGACATACTAAGCAGAATATAAGAGATTAAATGAAAACATTTTTGTTCAGCCATGTCCTAAGATCAATTATATTGACAGAATGGGAATATAAGGAAAAAAATTATTGACTTCAACAAGGAGAGAATCACTGGTAGTTAAGGGGATAGGGAGGAGAGAATAATTTATCATGGTTTTGAACCAAATTAAATTCTGATACTTTTCTGCATAAGTAAAACTACTTTATGTTTAGATGTCTTTTGAACCCAAGCACTTGAAAGAGAGAGCCAATGACTCCCTTTACAGTATTGAGTGCCAAATACTGAGCTTTTTATGTTCTACCTGACATAGGGCAAAAGAGCCAAGATTAATGATATTACAGAAAAGTGAGAATTATTCAAAAATATATCTGGACTCTTCGTGTCAAGAGGAGGTCTCTGAAACAAATTACACATCAAAATTTTTAAATATATATATATATATATATATTTCACTACAAATTGCCTTATTTTGTTTTATTTTACCTACTTAAAGCTAGGCTGTTGTTATTCTACAGGAGAGGTGGAAAAAAGGATCTATCATAGTTATTGCATCTCCAAGTATGAAGGAACCTCAGAAGCCACCTTATCCAAACTGAGAAAAAATTCCCTCCTTAGCAACCCAGCAAATGATTTTTAAAAATTCCATTGTTCCTTTTTCTGCTCTCTAAAAATAATGAAGAATAATGCCTAACATTTATATAGTGCTATAAGGTTTGTGATTTGCTTCAGATATATCTTCTCTGATCCTCATAACAATCTTGTGAGGTACATGCTACTTCCATTTTACAGATGAGGAAACTGTGACTTAGAAAGTTCAAATGACTTAACCAGGTTCACACAGCTAAGAATTCTTATCTTTACTCCAGGTCCAATATCCTATTACTTAACTGTTAAAGACAAATGAGAATAATTTTATTCTTTCCTTCATATGATAGTCCATCAAAGATGGATTATCCTATATCAGCTATTCTCCATGCTAAGTGTCTTCAGTTCCTTCAACTGCACCTCACAAAATAAAAGAATGAAATTTAGAGCCAATATTCCCCATTGGTAGGACCTTGGACAAGTTCCTTTACCTCTTAGTGACAGCTTGCTTCTCAATGAAATTGTGGTCATAATATTTACAATCATAAGTAAATGTATTGTAACTGTAAGGCATAATATAAATATCAGCAATTATGTAAATTAAATGCAAATATATTCATAAAAGTTGCATATATGTTCTACTTATTTTTTAAAGAAATACCTTGCATAGACTAAATCTCTATTTCCCATTTAGTGGAGAATGAGGAGCTCCAAAATGGATCTTTTACAAGAATAGCAGCTAGAAGATTACTGTCCTCATCCTGAATATCAGATTTGAAGATAAATGCAAAAGCAGTACAATTACATTTTAACTTTCATTGTTCAGTTCCCAACCATTTGGGAATTTCTTGATAAAGATACTGAATGGGGTTTGCTATTTCCTTTTCTAGCTTATTTTATATATGAGAAAAGTAAGACAAACAGGGTTAAATGACTTGTCCAGTAACACAGTTACTAAATATCTGAGGCTGGATTTGAACTCATGAAGATGAGCCTTTCTCACTTCAATCCTAGTGCTCTACTCATTGTACAGCCTAATTTTTTTCTCCCATCGCCACCAAAGCTGATATGTCTTACAAAAATAAAATCCACTTTGGACATAAATTGTTACTCCCCTTGAATGGGTAGCTGAATGATTGCTTATGAGATTGAATTTTAAACCCAAAGGAGTCAGCAATGAGTCTAGAGTTGATCCCTTGGTCATTAAACTGACTTCCTATAATCTGCAATAAAATCCATTTGCTTTTATTGCTATGTCTCCCTTGAAACTTGAGATCTGCGTTGTCTTGACTTACTAAAGCATAAAAATATTGCAAAGTGTGACCAAATATGGTTAGCATAGTCACTTAGTGCCTGTTTCCTATGAAAATAGTTTCTGTTTTGTGCCAGAAATCATTCAATGATCATACGTATACTTAGAGTTTTTCCCTTTGTAAATTGTAAAAATTATAAAATCAGAATATTTTCACGCAGTAGTATGACCCTGAACCCTTCAGATTTCTGTCTATTGAAACTTATTTCATCTTCATCACCCAATTAAAAGAGAAGGAAAACAGGGAAACATGCATGTAAAATGAAGCAAAGGGAACTCTATGGAATTACTTAACCATGAGCAAAAGGAGAATGAGGTAAGAAGAAAATGCAGAAATTTCTGTTTCAATTTAACTTGCGTTTATTAAGTGCCTACTTATGTACCAAAAAGCGGGTTGCACCTGAAAGACACAGTAAGAATTTTAGTTTCCAAGATCTCCATCCTAAAATATTGAAGCCTCTTTCATTTCACAACTTCTGCCATCAAGAAGCTTTGATTTGATTGAGTGAAAACAACAAGCGCATAAATAAATAAATACAAAAGATACAAAAAATGATTTTTTCCTCATAGGGTGAGAGGTACTAACTATTGGATATATTAGCAAAAGCCTGTGTTTCAACTGAGTATGTAGGACTGGGCTATTTGATGAGCATACAGGAACTGGTTGCCTAAGGTTTGCATGGGCTTGAAATCATGTTATAGATTTACATCAATTGCTATTTCTTTTGAACTTTTTCCTCCTCCCTTCCCCAAATTTCCTAGTAACCCTTTGAATGCCACTCAAGTCTCAAACATAGAAGAAGCCCTTGTAAGAAGTGCTTTGTGTCTGTCCTTGTTTTGATTCCATAAGCTGATTTGGTTGTCTTAACCCATTCAGTCTCAGATGAGGATCACCTAGCCCAGGAAAGGCCTGAGAAGAAAAGAAAAAACTATCAGTGAGAGATATTTATCTACTGCATGAAGAGCACTTCAAAATGCTTGCCCTGCTGCTGGTAAGTCAGAGAGGAACCATCTCTCCATGAAAAGATACCATTTTCTACTATTGAAACCATCTCCCACTAGTATGGCTTAAGTGTGCAAAGGGAAAATACATTAAGAACAGAATGGAAGTAATCTTAGAAAATGTGAGGGGTTTGGCCAGATGGTTTGAATGTAAGATTCTTCTCTCAACTCAGACCTGGGTTTCAAGTATTTGATTGGGAAAGAGTTTTGTTTCCAGCTGGATGTGGTTGATTGAAGATTTGTCTGGTAACTGTTGGCCACTGTCACCTATGTGTGATTTTACCTTGTTACTTAGGAAATTTCGAATATATAATGGCACCTAGGGGCATAAGCAGTGGGTACTAATGGGTATGTAAAAATCCAGATAAATGCAGTGATGTTTATTTCCATGTTTTATGATTCATCAGAGAAGATTGAAATTGTCTAAATCCCCTCCCTCAAAAAAAAAAAAAAAAGTAAGCAATTTACTTCCTTCTCATCAGTACGATTAGGCCCAGTAAATAATGTCTAAACATAATACTTAGAGCTATCATATGATTCCATATAAGGAAATTTTTCTAGACATTCTTCATGGCATTTTTTTCCAATCAGCCCTTTTCCTGTGAACACATAGAAATAATAGAGTTATACAGGGGTCTTATAATTTCTACCCACCTTTTGGAGTACTCTGAAAAGTAGAAATTATTCATCAGGGCAGCTTTTTTGGTGATTCTATTACTTGTACTCAAGGCCACCTGAAATACAAGAAGAATTAAATTTAAGAGTGCAAAGAAGGGACAATTCCTAGGATAAAGCTGAGAACAAAGAAACACCATCTTTAATGCTGTACTTTTATTCTCTACTTATGAGACCCTGTTGCTAAAGATCAGGTTCTATCAGTTACCAAGCATCTCAGAGTGAAGTGGTGATTTTACAGCTCATTGAAATTTTAAGGGATAAATTACTCTTAATTAAGAGAGGTTTTTATGTGGAATTCAAAACATATTTATTATCTATCAAGTGATATCAACAGGTTACATTTACCAGATAATGAAGGAAAAATAGACCCCCACATTTCCCCCTCCCAAGAATGATGGGTCACCAAAACATTTATAGGTTGATTTCAAAAAAAAAAGGAAAAGAAAAGTCTTGCACTTAAGAAAGTAATGAAATAGAAAGAAAAATTACATGGATAGGGAGAGTAGTATTTTTAAAACACAGCAAGTGTTCAATTAAAGCTGATTTAAAATGAGCCATCAAATAGATTTAATCATAGGGAACAGATTACCAACTAGGAATAGAGGCTATGTGTCTAGTAGATAGGACTATGGAGGTGGGAGTCAGAGCAACCATGTGCAAGTGCCCATCAACCCTGTCGAGATTGCTGTGTGCCTTCTGCTAAGTCACATCAGTGCTCTGAGCCAAAGTGTCCTCAGCTGTCAAACAGGAACAGAAATTTCAGTGTTTACCTCTTAGAGGGATTGAAATCTTGTATTAGAAAGAATTCCCTGACTGTAAGGGCTTCCGAATATTGAGAATTCAGGACCAAGAAAGGTTAAATTCTATTCTAGGAAATATTAAAGAGAAGAGTATACAATTATTATTTTTCCTTGGTTTGAAAGGGGATAATCATGATTTCTAATACTGTATACTCTTCAGAGAATTTTCATTTATACTATTTCCTGGCAATAACCCCACAAGTAGGTATGATTTAACTAAAGGGGAAAATAGACCCTACAGATAGTTAGTATATGTTAAAACTTGAGCTGAGACAGGGGGAGCAGTATGCAACAATGTGGAGGAATGGTGAGGAACTCAAAATGGGGGAAAGGATACCGGGGGAGCAATAGCAGGGAAGAATCAGAAAACACCATGAGTGGAATTATGATAGCAAAAGGGCAGCCCATATTTTAGAGTTCTCCCTATAGGTCTGTGTGCTAAGGGCAGGAAGTGTAACTTCCCATGTCAGTAGCCATAGGTGAGGGGAAACTGGGGGGAAAGTTTCCTGCTGCAGAACCCACTGTAGATTGTTGTTGTTGTCATCCACTCCTTTGGTAGAGCTTGGTTTGCCATTTCTTTCTCCAGCTGATTTTCCAGATGAGGAAACTGAGGCAGACAGAGTAAGTGACTCACTCAGATCACAGAGCAAGTGTCTGAGGTCAGATTTGAACTCATAAAATTATCTTCTTGGTTCTAGACCAGTCAATCTATCCACGTGCCACCATACTGGTGTAGATTAAAGTATTAAAAAAAAAAAAGTCCATGTGCTACTTTTAGTTAAAATAATGCACTAAAAGCCCTTATGTGAAGATTAGCCCTCCCTTATACCTTTGGCTCTTAGATTTAAAAGTGCAAAGGAACCTTAGAGAAATGCTAGTTTATTATTGTACAAATAAGGAAATCAAGTCCTAAAGCAATTAAACAATTAGTCCAAGTTTACACAGATAGAAAGTAGCAGAGCAGCGATTTAATAACAAACAAAGCTCTCTTTCCCCAACTGCATGTGTACAGTAAGTTTCTAATGTAATTGTAAAAGTTCTTAAGTTTATCGTTAGGACGCTAATTCTTACTGTTATTATCACTACAACAAAATGACAGGGTCCTGGCGTCTTTAGTTTTTCTTACACTCAGTCATTTATGTTTAACATGAGGTGAGGACAAAGAAATGATTTTCCTTTCAAATATCCTGATTCTAATCTCAGAACATTTAGGCTTTAAAAAAAAAATTTAATCTTAAATACAAGATAGGAAAATTCTTTTTAAAAAAATTGCCATGTTGACAGCAGAGCATGAGAGAGTATTCAAAATATAAAGCAATAAATTTCCACTTCAAGAAAGCCTATGTAATAAATACTACACATTGTATTCAGAGCTGTTCATCTTTTTTTTGCTTCCTTATAGGTTTTCTTTTGTTCTCTGCTGTACACTTTTTACTTTATTCTTTTTTCACCCTTGCTCACCCCTCTCCCAAGAAGGCTACAATTAAGCATGAATATATTGACATGTATGAAGTATTGATATAGATAGATATATGCATTTATACATACACATTTTGTATATACATGTTATATATGCAAACATATATATATAGATATCTATAATCATACAAATATATGCACATATACATTCATATGCATTGTTTGTCCTCTGTTTCTCTGAAGGTGGATAACATTTTCCTTCACATGTCTAATTCTTTCCATATTTTTCTAACTACCAACTCATCAACATATTCCAACCTTATACTGTCTAGTTATTTTAAATAATCTAAAACAACTTTGATTAATATAGGTGGCACATAGTGTATGTAGTTTACCTATTTTTCTTTTTTGATTAAATCCATTTTAGCTTTAATTTTGTCTGAGATCATGATTATTCCATTGATTTTTTACATAATAAATTCTACTTCTGATATGTATCTATTATTTTTTATCTCTCCTGACTCTTCTGCTTTACTTCTCCCAGTTTTCTTGACCTCCTATTACTTAATCTACTCCCCCTCCAAAGACCCCTCTTTTATTCTCTCTCCCTACCCTTTCTCATTGCTCTTTTTTTCTAAGTAAATTTAGAAGACTTTATTGCCTTCCAAATATATATGTTGTTACTCTTTATCCCATTCTCATTAATCTACTCACCCTTCTATACTCCACTTATCCTACTCCCTCACCCTCTTATTTCTTTATAAATTCAGAATGTTTATTCCTTTCTAAATGTATATGCTGTTTTCTTTAATTCAAATTGAATGTGAGTAGTTTCCTCCTTAATTTCCTATCCCCTTATCTTCTTATTTTTTTTATTTAGAAGACTCTTATACCCTTTAAAAACAATACATGAATGTATTATTATTTCCTTTTAAACCTATTCCCAATGAGAGTAGGGTTCCAGAATTGCCAGTTCTCCTCTTTCATCTAATTCCCCTGTATCACTTTTCCTCTCATTTATGTTAGATAATTATACTTTTTACCATTTCCTACATGCTTTTGTTTTTAACTTTTTTTTTAATAGCAATACAACCATTAAAAATGAAAAGGAACCATGGAGGAGATAGAAAAAGGAGAGAAATAAAAGGATATAAATCTTCTATTTCTGAGAGAGCTCATCTTATAATGTGCTAAAAATTTATATGCTTGAAAATAAAAATAAAAATAACTGATAAATGAGATAATGAAATAACATGTAAAGTACATTGCAAAGCTTAAAGTGTTGTTTAAGTGTTAGTTATTACTTGTATCATGTGCTAATGATTCATTGATATAAATACTCAAGCTCTCTATCAGTTCAGATAACAATCTGTTCATGTTCTATCATTCAGTGCAAAAGAAAGAATATTCCTAGTGTTCCCGGAGGACTAGCATCTCTGGTGTGAGAGGTTGCTGAGCCTTTTCAGGGATGCTCACCCACCCCAGTGCCCATCTGCCATCCAAACTCTCATCTGTGGCTCCAGGAAACCATAACTTCTGTGCACAGTGGCTACATCTATCTTGGCAGATGGACAAGATCTTTCTCCAATAGAATAAACAAATGAAAACAATTTGTTCCAATGGCCATGCAGATGGCTTAAGCATATACTGTTGTTCATCACTTAGAGTTTGGTTAGACAATGAAGATGCCAAAGTCATTTATTACATAGGGGGCTATCAACCAGTTGTCTTAACTTTTGTCTTGCCATTGGACTTCAGTGACTCTGGGAAAAAGAATGAGGCTGATAATCTTGTGCAACTCTTCCTCAGTTAAATCCAATTCATCCACTAGTCAAGACATCATCTATGATGTTTTTGTTCCTCTTTGAAAATAAAGAACAACAACAAAAAAATTCAGGTAAGTTATCTTTCTGGGACTATATTTCCTAATTTGTAAAATGAGACAATTTGGACCTGGTAACCACTACAATCCATTTCAGCTCTAAATCCATGACCTAATGATTGCTAAAAATCTCCTGTAATGGAATCCATGAAGAAAACCATTTCTTGTCTGTTCCAAAGCAGTATAATTATGGAATAGAACCACAAGATAATTTTTTTTTTCCTGACAGTGATTTATATGACTTGATTTCTAGAAATGTGGAGTTTTTTAATTCCAAATTTACTTATATTTCGACACTCATGTGATCTCTAATTTTCTTCACTAAGACAAATGGCAATCCCTCTGTGGCTCTATCATTCATTTTTGTGAATTGTTGTGACTATAAATGGTTTTAATTTCTTCATCTTAAAATTGTCTGTTCATATCCTTTGACCATTTATCAATTGGAGAATGGTGAAACCCTCTTCTTCACCTAACAATTTGTGTCTAATATTTTTGAGATCCCATTGAGACAAAATTCCAGCATATGAAACCAAACTAGTATTACATTCGGTTGAGTTCCATGTCTCAAAACAAAGGGACTCAGAAGAGATGGTTCAAAATCATGGCTCTCATCAATGATTGCTAAAAGGACCTGAGGGCTTAGCCATTCTAGAGTTCAGTTTCCTTATTCACAACTTGTGGGAGATAGACCCTTTAAATCTCTCTCAAAACTAACATCCTAAGACTAAATTTCATTTATATTTTGAAGAGATTAAAATATTTTTAAAATCTAAAAAAATTTAAATAGAAAACAACTATATAAAAGTGCCTCAGGGTTAATTTATTCCCCTTCCATCTCCTCAGAATATTTCTAAAGCAGCAGATATCCTCCTTCATTCTGGCTACTGCTTGCTTTTTTATCAGACAAACTCAAAATAGAGCCATAATAGGACTACCCCGAGGTCACCTGTCCTAACCTCAGACATTTCTAAAGAGCCTGTTCTCCAGTTGCTAATTTAAGAACTTCATCCAGAGCAGCGGGCAGCATTTACCTATGTTCCTGCTTCTATCGTGGGATGGATTATGTTCGTAAAACCTACTTGATCTTTTTTGGGGGGGAGAGAGGGTGTGTTGTTATTGTAAATGGATTAGCAGTAGGGGGAACATAGGGCACTGACTGAATATCATTCATGCATGATACTGGGCCCCTTTAGTCTAATTTCAGAGCCCCTTTCTGAATGAAAAAACTCCAGTCCTTCCCTCTACTTCTCTGCAGACTTTTCTCCACCCACTTCATGTGATCACTGAAGCTTGAAGCTTGACAGCCTTTTGTAGAAGCAGCCTGCACTCCTTGTGTATCCTGTTAGGACAATAAAGTTATTGAAGCAGAGGGTGGCTGGTTAGAAATATATTAGAAACAATAGGACAAGTTGGGCTCCACCTTCCTTCCCCCCCTTTTTTCTTAAGATATTCTTCCCAGTAGAGGGCTTTCATTCTCCAGAAATGTAGTTTTTTGTTGTTGTTGTTGTTGTGTTGTTTTTTTCCCTCACTAGAATTAGAAAAAAGGTTAAAGAGATTACAACTTAATGAGGAAGCTTATGCTCAATGAGAAGCTTACTAGGGAGACATATATAAATATGTGTGGTCTCTTCTAATAGAATATAAGTTCCTTGAGAGTAGGGGTTGTTTCATTTTGTTTTGTTTTGTTTTTTGCCTTTTTTATCTCTAGTACCTAACATTTTGTCTGGCCTATAGTAAGGGCTTAATAAATTCTTGTTGACTGATTGACAGCCCAAACACTAATTAGACCGGCCCTAATTTAGTGGAACATTTTTGAGTGGTGAGATAGCTAAGGGAATTTAAGTGGTGTAATGGATAGGGTGCTGGGTCTGGACTCAGGAAGGCTCATCTAGTTCTCATACACTTAGCAGCTGTGTAAACCTGGTCAAGGCACTTAACTTCTGTTTATCTTAATCCATTGGAGAAGGAAATGGCAAATCAATCCAGTATCTTTGCCAAGCAAACCTCATGAATATCATCCATGTGCTATGGTCCATGAGGTCACAAAAAGTTGGCTATAACTGAACTGTAAACCAACCATGGGAAACACTATTCCAAGATGACTAGAACTCCAGTATTGTGGGAAGAGCTAGTCCTTTTTGCTGACCTATCAAAAACAGCCCAACAAGTCTGATATTCTCTGGGTCACTGTGCTATTTCAAAAAAAAAAAAAAAAAAAACTAAAAGGGAAAAGGAGCCAAAAAGTTTTTATTGGGTCTTCCTTATAAGCCAACAAATTACTCACTCTCCTCACCATTTCTGCCATAGACACACACACACCATCTAGCCCTACAGAAGACCCATTGGCATAGAAGCAGTACTCATAAATGAATTCTCAAGAAGATACCAAGGAGCATTTCTATACTCTCTACAGCAAGAATTGATTAAAATCCCATACAAAGACTTAGCAACCTCATTAACTCATACTTTATTCCTTTAATCAACTCCCTACAAATATTTTGAGCTGTTTTTTGCCCTTGGAATTTGAAGATGAATTTGCATTGATATTTCCACAACTTTTGCTATACCTTGCTTTTTAATCAAACAATACTAAACAAATTCATTTTAATTCAACAAATACTTTTTAAGGGCATCTAGAGCAATGTTCTAGATATCTGGGGCAGATATAGTTGTTGTTCCCCAAAAGATCCTCAGTGTTTTGAGGTTCCAGAGTAACATAAACGAAACCTGGATTTATTTAATTATTTTTTTTTTAGCCCACTTATCTGTGGCTAGCAAAAATGGAGAATGGGTTTGATGCACATGAAAATATTAAGTTCTTCCTGAGCATTTGAGCACCTTCCCCTTTTCCTCCAGTATCATAATACTGGCAAATATTCTTCCTCCCCTACTGATCTCTAAATATCACTCAACTCTAATGGTAAAAGTCACAAAACAAACACATTTTTTAAAAATTGCACAATCCCAACATTACATTTCTAATCCAAGAAACAAGTTCACCAAGGAAGAAATGGGGAAGGGGAATAATGTTCTCACCTATTGGTAGAGAGGTGATGGACTAAATAGGTACAAAATGAGATAACACATATCTAGACCAATACAAAGGGATATAGCTTTTATTGGGAAAAAGTAGAGTATTGTAGAGGAGATGAGAAAGAGGCAGAAAAAACAATTCAAAGTAAAGAATAAAAATCAATGAAACATTAAAACATATATAGATGAGATCAAAAAGACGTAAACAAGAAGGGTAGTGTGTTAGAACTATTTTAAAACTGAGATTATGTGTAATATATATATATATATACATATATATATACTTTAAAAAGTGAACTGTATATGGTAGATTTACAATCTCCTAAGCAATCCTTTTTTCTGTCCTTTATATATGACAGTAATGATAGTTTTTGATATCTGTCAAATTATGATAACATTTTATTTTTAAAAATAAAAAAGATGGTTCTGAAGGAAGAGGCTAATGATGATACCTAAGGAACTCATCAAAAAACATGGATTTTTAATTAATGAAGCCAAATGCAGATAACAGAGGATGAATATCTAGGTAACCAATCAATCAACAAGCATTTGTTAAGCATTTACTATTTGCTAAGTTATGTGCTAGATGTTGGAGATATAAAGACAAAAATGAAACAGTCCTTTCTTTCAAGATGCTCTCATTCTATTGAGAGTGACAGGATCACATAATAATAGTATCAAGAGTAAAAAAGACTAGAATGGATCAAAGATGGCAAGGAAAGCTAAGAACAACAAAATGGATGTTTTGAGATTTGGGGGATTTTTTAAAGCTATACTAGAAAGCAGAATTTCTCAGTCTTTATTTTCCTTCTGTCTTCTTGGCTAAGAAAATTAATCTCTTTGATTCAAGCCAGTTCCAATGGTCTTGTGATGAAAAGAGCTATCTATATCCAGAGAGAGAACTGTAGGAATTGAGTGTGGATCACAACATAATATTTTCACTCTTTTTGTTGTTATTGCTTGCATTTTGTTTTTCTTCTCATTTTTTTTCCTTTTTGAACTTATTTTTCTTATGCAGCATGATAACTGTGGAAATATGTATAGAAACATGTATGACATGTTTAATATATATTGGATTACTTGCCATCTAGGAGAGGGGGTAAAGCAAAGAGAGGGGAAAAATTTGGAACATAAAGCGTTTCAAGGGTGAATGTTGAAAATTATCCATGAATGTTTTTGAAAATAAAAAGCTTTAATAAAAAATAAAAATAAAATTCCTACAAAATATAAAAAAGAAAAAGAAAATTCATCTCCAGACTAAGAAAGACAGAGGAAATAGAGGATTTGTACAATTTAGTATCTTTGGGCCAGAATATCAATTTTTTCTCCAGAATGGCTGGGAAATAAATGCAATCATTTGGCTGCTGTGCTGGGCACATCTTCCAGATATTAAGAAGCAAATATTCCCATATTCTTCCCTTATCAGACAACATCTGAAGTATTGTTTAGTTCTAGGTGCCATACATTGATGATCTGATGAGCATCTAGAAAAGTAACTTAGAAGGACACAAACCCTGTCATCACTATAGTTCTACAGCTATACCAATTCTGTTCATTGTTGTTCAGTTATTTAGATCATGTCTGACTCTTTGTGACCCTATTTAGATTTTTCTAGGAAAAGGATACTGGAGTGGTTTTGCTCAGGGTCACAAGTTTGTAAGAGTCTGAGGACAGATTTGAACTCAGGTGTTCCTGACCCCAGTCCCAGCACCTCTATTTACTCCACCACCCTATCAACAATACCCTTTTCACTCTACCAGTTCTCATTATCTATTTGCTGCTGTTGTCCATTATGACTCTTCAGGACTTCATGGACTTGTCCCTGGTATTTTCTTGGCAAAGGTACCAGAATGTTTTGCTATCTCCTTGTCTAGTGTGCCCCCACTTTACTGATGAAGAACTAAGGCAAATAGAGTTTCCAAGGGTCAAATAGCTAGTAAGTATCTGAGGAGAAATTTGAACTCAGATCTTCCCAATTCCAGGCCAATACTCTATTCACTGTCCCACCTAAGCTGCATAGAGACTTTTTGTATTGGTGATGTGAACTTGCTATTGAACTTGGTCAAGTTTTATTTAGACATATATTTGTTTTACAGTATATTGTACATATTATATATGTAAATATATAACATAAAATATACAAACACATATATAAATATAGATACATACATATATATGTATATGTATGTGTGTATATGTATATATATATATATATATATATATTTCTTCCAAAACTTTATTGGAAAGGTGATCTAAATTCATAGATTCCAAGATTATCTAGATAGCCCAAAAATGTGGCACTGAGTATTAATAATTGATAAGTCTTTGTGCTTGAAAATGGGTTTAAATTAGTCTAGTTTTGGGGACAGGTCACAAATTTAAATCAATATATTCACCCTGTTTGTCTTTTCTATTGATCTCCAGATATCTCCCTGTATTCCCCTGACCACTTGGCTCCCTCCTTTCCTGGGAAGCAAGATTTAATTTGTTTAGGTTGGATTGCCTATGGAATCTGTTAAACTGCTGTGATACAGGCCCTGTTGGATTCAATTAACTTCCAGGTGGCGTGTGTGTATGTGTGTTTTTTCTCTGGCAGGAGTTGTGACAGGAGAGATAATGGAGGCAGGGGTAATAAAATGCACATTTTTATATGTGTATATATTATTGTTTTCCATATTCAAAGATGAGCACTGATGGTGATTGCTAATGCAGGTGGAGGGGAGAGATGAAGGGAAAGTAACAAACCTCAGTCAAGGCAAGTGTTTTATTCTGTGCACACACATACAGCTTCTGTGGCTGGGTTTTTTGTTGCTGTTGTTGTTCTAATTAAGATATGTTCTCCTTGTTTTTCAGAATCACTGTCAAGGGCAGCTCTCACTACTTTTGTCCATCAGCTGCTGCAAACCACTATAAAAACACATATACTAAATGTTGTTATTATACCTTGGCAGGAGGCTATGTTTGAAAGAATTCAGCCCTTGCTTATTTTTAAGATCATAAATCAAAGGAATTCTGTTTTAGATCCTATGAAGATTTTATCTTCCTCTTCTGGGGGAAGATTATGGTTGCAAGAATGCAGTTACCAGCATGGTCCTTTGCTATGAAAGCATTCTCTTATTGAAGGCATAAATTCAATAGAAACTTATTGTTTTTTATTGTTGTTCAGTCATTTCAGTCATGCCTGATTCTTCATGATCCTATTTGAAATTTTATTGGCAAAGAGACAGTGGAATTGGCCTTTTCTTTCTCCTTCATTTACAGATGAGGAAACTGAGGCAAAAGGGGTAAAGTGACTTGCCCAGTGTCACACAGCTAATAAGTTCCGGAGGACGGAATCAAACGAAGTTCTTCTTGATTCTAGACCTGGCACTCTAGGCACTATGGCAGCTGTGTAGCTGCTTTCTAAATTAGCATTGCTATATATTATGAAGGATGGTAGTAGTTATGTTTCAAATTGAGCTTGATCTTCTGAATCATTAAAGAAAATGCCAAAGCAACTATCCAAATATGATTTCAAATTAACTACAGCTGAGGTAGTTCTAAGTTACATTGATGGAAGTGCTAAGATTTCCATCCAAATTACTCCAAATTACATCCAAAATACAAACTCAGGTTTCTCTCTTCATAGGGGAGTTCTATGGGTCCATTTTTATTAAATATAAGGAATAAAATATGTTTTTAAATGTCAAGAAATGAATAGGATGTAAAGTAAATGAAGAAGGTAAATGAAAATAAATGAAAATGGGAAATGGGAAAGCAAAAATGTTGATGTTTATATTTTGACATCACATAGAGAGATAATTCAGAGACAAAAGTATAGAAGAGTCTAATGTACTATAAGTGACAGTCAAGGGAAAACCTGGTTTCAAGTTCTGCCTTCTGAGGCACACACACACACACACACACACACACACACACACACACACACACAATATAAAGAGGGAAACAGAAAAAGAGATTGAGATAGTGGAGAGACAGAGACAGAGACACAGAAAGAGAGAAAGATAGAGAAATAAATATAGGCAGAGACACAAAGAGAAACAAAGTGAGAAAGAGACAGAGAGGCAGAGATGGAGGCAGAGAGACAGAGACAGAGAGAGAGACAGAGAGAGGGAGACCTAGATCCAGACATGGACAGAAAATCAGACACAGAGATCCATCTAGCATTGCCCTGTCCTTATATTTGTAAGCAAGAAATTAAAATAATTAGTTATAGCATTCTAGGGAATGTTCTTGTTCAGTCACTTCAGTCTCCAGTTCACTTCAGTTGTTCAGTCGGTTATGACCCCATTTGGCATTTTCTTGGCAAAGATACTAGGGTAGTTTGTCATTTCCTTCTCCAGCTCCTTTTACAACTGAGGATACTGGGGCAAACAGAGATAAGTGACTTACCCAAACTCACACAGCTGGTGTCTGGGGCAGGATTTGAATTCATGAAGATGAGTCTTTTTGACTCCCTGTCTGGCATTCTGTGCCACCTAGCAGCCCATTCTAGTGATTAGTGTTTCCCAAAATTGTATATTAATAAGTGACTTTGTTCAATAACACCATAGAATAACCAACTGATTCTCAGCACAGGCTGAATTCTTTTCAGCTCATTTACTAACAGACAGTATTCTGAAAAGAAAAAATGATTAGATAGATTGATCTTGTGATATTTTTATGGGGCCTGGCCTATAGAACTAGTGAAATTGATTGTTTTTCTTGGCTCAAAGCATCCAATAACATCTTTAAGTAATAAACAATAACTCAAATGTATACAGTACTTTAGTATTATTTATCCCCATTTTAAAGTCGAGGAAGCTGAGGCTCAGAGAGTTTAGTAACTTTAGCTTACAAATAAATACCAGAAGCTGGGTTTGAATTAAGAGCTTTATGGTTCCAGATCCAGTACCCTATCCATTTTAGTGTGGTCTTTTGAAGAATTATCAGATGAAATGAATTAGCAGAAAAATTCCTCTATCAAGAATTATCTATGACATTTACTATAGGAAACTCCCAGACTCACAATCACATGAAAAACACAAAACTACTCATTTGTCCTGAAAAAAAGGTAAAACTTCTGTTTGATTGGTTTTTCCATTATTTTATTTCTTCAAATAATGCAATAATTTTTGATAGGAAGAATTCTTCTGGTTTTGACTACAAAGACATCACAATAAAGATGAACAAAGTTATTTAAAATCTTCTTTTCCCCACCCCCAACCAATGAGCAATGTCACCTCCATTTTGTTTTGTCCTGTAATACCTCAGTATCTGAAATGGATAGAGAAAGGACATTCTGTCACAACCTAGAGATTCTCAATAGGTCTAAGCCAAGCTAATGAGGTCAAGGTCATAAGTTTGAAGTCTACCCCACCCCCACTATATTTTAGTTAGCTTCTCTCATGACTCCATTCCAACTCTTGCTAACCTACTGGGAAATGCATAGTGTTGATCACAAGGTGAACTTGAAGCAAGAACATAGATCAGTGCAAACCCATCCCCACTCCTAGAAAACTAGCTCAAAGCATGTGTCTTAATAATTGAAGATCACAGCAGTATATTTGTATGTGAAGAACAGTGTCTAGTAAGCTCAAGGAGATGAGAGAGCTTTTCCCAGTTATAATGGGATCTGGCTCTGTGGTAGGTCAGACTAAGATGACAGAAGGACCTTTTCTGCAAACAAATAAGCCAACTGATGTCAGCCAAGGGAGGTGGAGTAGGGAGTGGCTACCTAAGAATGAGGTCAGGTTTACCAGGCTAATGCTAAGCACAATTTTAAGGGGCTAATAATCCACACCACATTTTAAAGGGTAATGAAAAAGGTCTATAAGGATGATAAATATGAAATTCTCCAGGAGTTCCTTCACCTGTGTTTAGTCAAGGGATACCTGATTGAATGGCATTAAGGACATTAATGAAACAATTCTCAACCCAACATCATTTACCCATTGGAATATAAAATCTAGTATGAAATCTCATTTCCCCAACAAGATAAGGGCTACTTTTCAACAAGTCATCTTTTAAGTACTGAACTAGGTTCCTAATTCAGAAAGATAGGAAGGGAAGCTGATTGTTATTGAAAGAGCCTCTGACATCTCACTTAGTTCTACTTAGTTGCATGATGGATTTCCTAGTTAAAGAGGATAAGAAGAAATATCATAGCCTATATTTGCCCATTAAAGCTGACAGACTTGTGGATTAGATATTCAAAAATCATTGATCAGCCTAGAAATACAACTATTTGTTATGATTCCACTATTGAGTGGCAGGTATACATGGAAGAAATGTAAAAATGACAGAATTACTTCAATATTACGATGACTTCATCAACATGGCCACTTTTTCCTCTGGCACAAATAATCCATCTGTTACTAAGGAGACCACAGGAGCACAGATTTCAAGTTGGCAGAGATCTCAGAATTCATCTACTCCAACTCGCAGTTTTATTTTTATTTTTAAACTGATATTTTATTATTTTTTTATATCAGTTATTTCTAGATATACCATACAAACACACAGAAAAAATACCATTAAGTAAAACCAAGTTGACAATACATGACAATATATGTAACATTCTACACCCATAGTCACCACCTCTTCAAGATAGAAGGAATTGCGATCTTCACCTGATATTTACCTATAACTGTACCTTGTGTAATATGACAAAATGTTAATGATGTTTACCAAGATGAGGTCAAGAATAGAGGCTGGTACAGAAGAAATCTTTACATGGCAACAACAAAATTATACGATGATCAATTCTGATGGAAGTGGCTCTTTCCAACAATGAGATGATTCAAACCAGTTCCAATTATTTAGTGACGAAGAAAGCCATCTACACCCAGAGAGAGAACTGTGGGAACTGAGTATAGACCACAACATAGCATTTCTACTCTTTCTGTTATTGTTTGCTTAAATTTTTGTTTTCCTTTTCAGGTTTTTTTCTCTCTTTCTAGATCCATTTTTTTGTGTGAAGCAAGATAACTGTATAAATAAATAAATAAATATGATTTAATATGTACTTTAACATATTTAACATGTATTTTATCTGCCATCTAGGGGAGAGGGTAGGGAGAAGGAGGGGAAAAGTTGGAACCGAAGATTTGGCAAGGGTCAATGTTGAAAAAGTATCCAAGTTTATATTTTATAAATAAAAGCTATAACAATAATAATAATAATAATAATAGTAATAATAATAAAAGAAGAAATCTTTAAAGGCATTTGAATTAAATTTCAAACTATCACAAAGGGAAGGAATATTACAAAAGAATGAAAAAAATTATCGACTAAATGTCTCCTTAAAAATAACAAATAGAAGTGTTGTGGTATACGGTAAAAAGGACTTGATTTGAAAGCTGAAGATCTGGGCTTGAATTCTAACTTTGCAATTTTGTACTTATGTGACCCAATCACTTAATCCCAAAGTCTGTTTCTTAATATATAAAAATAAGAATATTGAACAAAAGAACCTCTTCTTCTCTTTTAACTCTAAATTCTATGATTTTATGATTCTTTATCACAGATCCATACACATACTTTCACATCTGTATAAAATTTTTCTGAGGAGGATCCATTCGTATATCAACAGCATCCTTCATAAAAACACAAAAAAGAAATAGGCAGCCTTTTACAATTTCTTTTTACATTAGACCTCATCTTTCCAGTCACACAATTGGCTGTTGATTTTTTTTTTAAAGCATTTGACTTGGCAGAACAAAATGAAGCCTTAAAGAGTTATCTCAAACCTGGTGTCTTTTACATCTCTGTTAAAAGCATACAGAATTCCATGACAGATGGGACCACAAAGGTCATGTTGTATAATGATCTATTTCAAACCAACATCAATGAAGGCATAAAATAGGGAGACAAATGCTCAACTAAGGTAATGTCATGGAGAATGTCCTATGTGGAATCCAGATAGAAAGATTTCCGATTGATGTCAAGGTTCCCTATTGTTCCTATGCACAGATAATATTTGGAAAATTGCTGGAAAATTGCATTGAGTCTCAGAACACCATGAATACTCCTTAATGAAATAATTAAACGCTCAAAAGATATTAACCTACCTGTCCACACTGCAAAAACAAGGGGGCTGAAAATACATATTGTTCAAATTATGCCATGTGGTTGGATAGGCAGCCTATTAAAAGTTGTCCATTAGTATGTATGTGTGAGTGTGTGTGTGTGTTTCTCTTTACTGTATGTCTGTCTGTGTGTACCTTGAGCAAAGACTGTAAATCAGGTACATGCTGGGGCGAGCTCAAGTGGCTGATTTGAGAGTGCATTGTTAACATTTTTTACTATGAGCATTTACTCTTCAGAAATCAGCTACAAATTAGAACTTGATTTATTAGTTTATTATTTGTCTATATTAAGAAAGTAATAGAGAAAATGTTAATAATAAAAATTAAACTTAAAAGAGGGGCTGTTGTAAAAAACATTTTTTCTCAGAGATCCACTGGCTGAACATTTGCCATCATACCACTGTTGCATATAGACAATGAACTAGATCTAGGAATGAGTAAGTAGGTTATGAAATTACAGGATTTAGGCATTGATAGGATCACAGAGATCACTTAGACCCCATGACTCTTACTTCCCAAGCTTGTTGTGAGAATGGAATGAGATTTTTGTGTAGCACTTAGCTCAGTTCCTGGCATAATTTTGGTGGTGTTTTTTAGACATTTTCAGTCATATTTAACTCTTTATGACTCTATTTGGGGTTTTCTTGGAAAAGATACTAGAGTGGTTTGTCATTTCCTTCTCTAGATCATCTTTCAGATAAAGAAACTGAAGCAAACAGGATTAAGTGACTTGCCCAGGATCACCCAGCTAGGAAGTGTCTGAGGATTTGAACTCAGAAAGATGAGTCTTTTTGATTCAAGCCCTGACATTCTATTCACCACCTAAAAGCCTTGGCACATAATAGGTACCATATAATTGCTAGTTATTGTTGTTTTCTCATTTTACAGATAAGAAAACTTTAGCCTAGAGAAACTTTAAGGTAAAACTGAATGATCCTTTCATATGTCAGCAATCAATTCATTATTCCACTTGTACAACATTTTAAATTTTTTTCAGTATTCCTCAAGAATTGCACAAGATACATCGCCTCCTTCCAGACCCTTTGCTAAGGACCTTATTTTACACACACAAAAATGTTATTTTCTAAGAGTTCCTTTCTTCTCTTCTCATATCACTCAGACATCTTTCCTCATCTTCTTCCTTGTCATACATGAAGAGATGTCCCTTCTCTTTACCAAGATAAACTCCTCTACCTGCACCTATGATTCCATCCCTTCCTGCCTTCTCCAGCAGATGCTCCCATGATCATCCCACTCTCTGTAAATTTCAATCCTGCACTTCCTACTAGTTCTTTCATATAGCCTACAAGAGCTTTCAGATCTCCTTTATCATTTAAAAAAACCCTCACTTGATTCTGTATATTTCTCTCCATCCTCTTTACAATTGATCTCCTTGAGAAAGCCAATCATCCTTCCTTTCTAAATGCTCTGCAGTCTGACTTCTGACTTCAATATGCAACTAAATCTACTCTTTATAAAGTTACTAATGATCTTTTAATTGCTCAGTCGAATGTTCTCAGTTTTGCTTGTTTGGCTTGTTTTTTGGTGACACTTCTCTCTCCTGGTTCTCCTCCTACTTGTCTGACCACTTTTTCTCAGTGTTCTTTGTTGGATCTTTATCCAAATCACATCCACCACCCATTAAGTGTCCCTCACAGCTCTGCCTTATCCATCTCCTCTTCTTTCTCTGCACTATTTTATGTGGCTTTTTTCATTATCTTGCATGGGCTAAATTATTATCTGTAGGTAACATGATTCCCAGATGTATCCATTTAGCTCCAATCTCACTTCTCATCTCCAGTCTCATAAAGCAATTGCCTTTTGAACATTTCAAAGTGAATATCCCATAGACATATTAAACTCAACATGATCTAAGCAAAATTCATTACCTTTTCCCTCAAACTCTCTCCTCTTGATTTTTCTGTTACTAGCAAGGTATCACTACCTTTCCAATCATCCAAGCTTATAAGCCTAGTGTAAAGTACAACTAGCTCCCTGGAGGGCCTCAGGGTCAGCCAGAGTCAGGATAAATCAAAGTCCTTGGTCTTTAGTGGGAGATGTGAAGGAGGCAGGCAAGCTGACACACGACTTGCCAAAGATGTGTCCTGGATTCTGGAGTGGCTCCAGCCTCTCTCCTCTTCATCCTGCTGTCAAGTGACTCTGACTTCTCTCCCTCTGCCCTCCAATCCTTACCTATGATTATCTCACCACCAACAAACATTCAGCAAGCATCAATGGTAAGGAGAAGCATCATCCAAATATATACTAATAGAGCCATTATTGCACATCAAATAGGTAGTCTTAAGTGCTCTCTTGTCTGATTGAGAGTTTCAGCCCTCTACATCTCCCTCTTTCTTTTGTTTTACAACACAGCTGCTTACACCCTCCCTGACTTCTCAGGAAGCAGGGAAGTAGGGAGTCAAGCCAAATATTGTTAGCGGGTTTCTGGACTGAAGGATCTTACTAGAAACAGGTTTGCACAAACCCATCATCATGGGCGGTATTACAAAAGCACATAGCAATAACATACAAGCTATTAGTAATGACTCTCCCCACAGCTGGTGCAGGCTCAATGCGGTGTAACAAACATGAATTGTACATGCAAGTAGTGATATAACAAACAATATAAATCAACATGGTGTTGTAAAAGATTTCCAGAAGTCCTAGAAGGAGGGTATATAAATAACAATCACACATATGCTTCCTTCAGCCAAGTGTTATCCTTTTACTCATAATCACCCCATAAATTCAATCCGTGGTCAGATTGGATTATTTTTACTTTCACAAACTTCTCCTATATGTTCCCTTCTTACCACATACATGGCTACCATTCTTGAACAAGCTTTTATTTTTTTTACCTAAAGTAAAAATCTTGTTCTATCTCCCCTGCAGTGAAAAACTCCCATGTTTTCCTTTCACTGCCACCATCCAATATAAAATCTTCTGACAATAAAAACCAAATAGACTCCTTCCTATTTTTTCTATTTCTTATATAAGTCCTCGCCCCATAGGGAATATTTTATATAATTCAGTTGCATTTGCCTATTGTGTCACCTATGGCTGCCAATTTGAGTTGGCTGTGCCTTTTCTTCACCCACAACTTTGAGCACTCCTAATTCTTTCAAGACTCAGATTTCCCTGAGATTATCTTCTATTTATACTAAATATATTCCAAATCCCATACATATTTGCATGATGCTTCCTCCATTGGAATGTCTCTCCTTGGAGAGGGATTGTGTTTTTTCTTTCTTTGTATTCCTAACACTTAGAATAGTATTGGAACCTAATAAGTGCTTAACAAATATCTGCTGACTGACTAATAGACTGACTATTTTAAATGGCATATCTTGGAAAAGGAATGATACTGTATAGTATATGGGAAATTGTAGCATCTTTTTAATGACACTAGGTTGTAGAGGGCAGAACTCTGGAGAATATAGTTAAAATAAGGATACTTAACAACAAGGTGTTAACTCAGTGGAGTTGATGAGATGATAGTTCTTTAGTATACATATACATAGTACTTAGCATGGTGATGTAATGGTTCTCTAGCTCACACATACATAATGTATGTGGACAGTGTAGTGTGCTGTAATGATGTAATGATACTGAGGTATTTAAGGGCTGAGAAGTATTGGAAAGGAGACATTCCATTTTTTGATGATCCTCCTGATGTCTCTCCTGCCTCCTGCACTCCTTAATTCCAGAAAGCTAACCTGAACATTATACTAGATTGCTTGCTCTCATAAAAGCCAACTTTTGAACATCTCCAGTCTGCCAGTAATGATATTTGGTTTTAACAATGGAATCTCAGAATTTATTTTAAAAATCTAAATTGTAAATGACTTAAAGAACAAATGGAAAGATCCAGGATGGCTATCAGTTGTTATTAGGGGTAAAGAACAACTAGAAGAAAAAGTCAAGGGGCACTGGGAGGAGGGAAATAAAGAGGTATAATACATAAGGTATTGAGAAACTTCTCTATATGTTGAAAGTCCTTCCAAAAGTTTAATTAATTAATATGTTGTTCAGTTATATCCAACTCTTTATGACCTCATTTGGAGTTCTCTTGGCAAAGATATTGAAGTAGTTTGCCATTTTCTTCTCCAACTTATTTTACAGATGAGAAAAATGAAGCAAACAGAAAAGTCACACAGCTAGGAAGTTTCTGAGGCAGATTTAAACTCAGGCCTTCCTGACCCAGGGGCCCAGCACTCTGTGCACTATGGCACCACCTAGTCCAAGTAGTTATATAGACTAATGTAATTTATTTTATTCCTCAATACTTAGAACTCCTGTAATCTCCTCTACATAATTAATATTTTTAGATTATAATCCATCCATGTCTGCTCAGTTTATGTGGTTGCTGTCTGTGTTCTCCCATAAAGTTTCCTCAAAGCATCCTTCCAGTATACTAAAGGCCTTCCTTGTGATTGTTGCATATTTCCTGAAGTCACTGATCTAATTATTTAAAACTAAATTCACAATAAATTTCTTATGAAAACTCCCTGCACATATTTTTATATGAGATTATTTTTAGTAAGCTCTATTTAAGCAGAGGAACATCTAAGAGTGATAAAAGGATTAGTCAGGAAGCCTACACAGGCATAACAGGGCAATTAGAAACACTCCTGATGGCAGAGCATCACAAGGAGTTCAAATTATAATAGCCCTTGAACTCCTTATGGTGATCTCTATTAAAAGTGGGGCTTCTCCCAAGGAAGTAATTAAAAAGAGGAAAAAAAAAAAAGAACTATCTATACAAAGATGTTTATAGCTATTAGTAATGGCTAAAAATTGGGAAAGAGCTAAATGCCCTAAGGTTAGAGGGTAACTAAATAAACCGTGGCATATAGACGGATAGATAGACAGACAGACAGATAGATACATAGATAAATAGATAGATGATAGATAGATAGATAGAATATGATAGCTATGATAGATAGATGTAAGGGATTTTTAAAAACTGACATACACGAATAAATTTCAGAGGGCCATGAGCTTATTTTTTATTATTTTGATAATTATGTTGTTGTTCAATCATTTCAGTCATGTCTGACTCTTCATGAGACCATTTGGGATTTTCTTGTCTGAGATACTAGAGTGTTTTGCCATTTCCTCCTCCAGGAGGATTTTACAGATGAGAAAACAGGAAAACAGGGTTAAGTGACTGATCCAGAGTCATTAGATAGTAAGTGTCTGAGGCCAGATTTGAACTCAGGAAGATGAGCCTTCCCAATTTCAGTCCAGACACTATCTATTGTGTTTACTTAAATGTCTTTTGATAACTGAATTTCAACATAATTTATTTCACTTGTAATCTTACATATTTTTACGTATTTAAAAATAGTATTCCAAGAAGTGATCCACTGGCTTCTCTAGGATCCATGATGCAAAAAGACTAAGAACCCCTGACATCAGCGATATAGGTTTTTGAATTTGTTTTCCCATTATTTAGTACAGTTCCTGGTACATGGTAAGTATTTCATAAGTGCTTGTTGACTTGACTTTCTCAATGTCATACATGTAACCAGTGGACGAAGTCGATCTATGCAAAAGTAAGTTTTGTGAGGCTCAGCTTATTGATGATAACACTTGACCTTTTTTTTAAAAAAAAAAAAATGTAACATTTGTAATGGAGGGTTTTTTTTTTTTTTTTTTTTTTGTTTTGTTTTTTGCTTTCTCAATGGAGAGACAAGAAAATGGAGATACCCCAATGGGTGGGGAAAGGTGGAGAGAGCGAATTTATAACTGAAAAAACTCAGTATTAAAAGCACATTTAATTGAAACCTTAGTAAAGAGAAAAAAATCTCATGAAACAGGCAGAACAGATTTTATTATCCTTTTTTTTAATGAAAAAACTGAGGGTCAGAGGTTCAATGCCTGGATAGTAGGGGCAAAACCCAAGTCTGCTGTTTCTTAATGCAGAACTCTTATACTAAGCAACTATTTGTGACCTTTATATTTTGTTTGACAAAATAAAACTCCATGTGGCTATTTTAGCCAGCATGTTTGCTTGAGAAGTAAAACTAACATCAGCTAAAACATTCATATCCATCAATGAAAATGCCCAAGCAATTAACTTAAGATGCTGGAGTTTTTTAAGAGGTGTGTAAAGATCATATATTGACTGACTTCTTGCAGAGCTCATGTGGAAGAATGAAATGTCCATAAAATGCTTCCTAGAAAAGGTAAAATACTCTCTGAAGCAAATACTAGGATTTTTTAGTAGGATGTTTTATCATACATGGGAACCAAAAGTTTACCTGTACAAACACATGAGTCTCTGAGCTGGTAATAGGTGTCACTGAAAAATATGAGCATCACATAATTCTTTAGACAAATAGCTATTTTAAGAAGCTTATTGAAGACACAAATCAAAGTTAATTTTCACCAGTGTTTAGGGTACAGAGAAAATAGTCCACATGATCTCCAGTCAATCATGCAACAAGCTTTTAAGTGACTCCTATGTTAGGTGTTGGGAAAACAAAGATAAAGAATGAATAAGACCCCACCCTCAAAAAGTTTTATTCTACCAAGGAAAAGATGACAACATGAGAAGGGAGTTTGAAATCTAATACTTGTATCCATAATGTGTCCCAATTTAGTATACATTCATGCATATTTATTATATAATAATATGTATATTGTATGATGAAATATCAATTATATATATATATGTGAAACACAAGTAGCTTCTTCCCCACAAGAAATGTTTTAGCTAGCTTAAGCATTGTTACAAAATTTCAGCTTAAGCAATACATTACAAACTTCCTGATCCTAAACTTAGCAGGATATTGTTCCTTCAGAGCAGGACCTTTTTATTCAGATTTGAAAATACTTTGAAATAGATGTATTTTATTCATCTCACTTGACAGATAAGAAACCTGAAATCAATCATTTAAATAAATTTTCCAAGAATACTCAGGAAAAGTAAAGGGCTATATTTGATAAATAAATGAATGGGTTAGGATTCAGGAATCCTCAATCCTTTCCCCCCCCCCGTCAAATCAGTCAGATTATCTTTGATTGTAGAATTTGGAAACTAAGAGAAACTGTCATGGACTCTCAATTCTGATGAGCAATCAGTCAACAATAATTTATTAAGAGCCCATACAAGCCCCAAAATTCAATCCATCTTTAAGTCAAAACAACAGGCTTAAGTTATCAGTAGTCCTCTTTGAGAACAAAGGATGAAAAACAACAATTAAGAGCCTGCTGTGTTCTAGGAACCATGTTAGGCACTGAGAAGTCAAAGAAAAAAAAAAAAAAAACAGCCCCTGCTCTCAAGAAACTTACATTCAATCTGGGAAAGGGGTAGACAACATATACATATAAAAGAGTACTGCTGCAATCCTCTAGGAAAAGACTGGAGAGAATCCTTCTAGAAAGATCTTATGATATGTAATAGAAGCTTGCTGGAGAACTTAAGAATATATACATATATTCTTTCATTGATTTGGATTAAGTAGTATCTCTTTTATTCCCCTATTAGCTCTGCTCCTTTTCAAGACTTAGCCACCATGTTTGAGCTGCTATCTCACTCAGAAAATTCTCTTAGGACTTGGAACTTCCTTGCCTTGGAATATCCAATCTTCTTTATGTTCTTCTCACCCTGGATATCCTTTCTCCAGCCTGACCCCCTCTCTAATCGTTTAGTTCTTCTATTTTGTGAGGATCAGTAATAAAGCTATAACTACAAGCCTGTGATTCTTAAAAGGAAAAAAGAGCCCTTCTATGCCAGGAGAGGTGCAGGAGAATATCCATGATCGAATTAACAGACAGCTAGTTTACCCTTGATACCCTACATAATGATTTTTCTGACCTACCCTATTAGTAGCAGCTATTCCACATTTAAAATAACTTGATGACAAATGGTAGAACATCCAAATTCCTAGAGAAGTTATGAGAGCTACAGAAAGAATTAAAACAGGAAAATTATACTAGTGGGGCATCTCAACCTTGTTTTCTCAGAACTAGATAAAGCAAACCTCAAAATAAATAAGAAAGAAGTTAGGGAGGTAAATAGAAGTCTAGAAAAGTTAGGTATGGTAGACCTTTGAAGAAAATTGAATAAAGACAGAAAAGAACATAATTTTTTCTAGACAACATATGGAACCTATACAAAAATTGGCTATGTATTAAGGCATAAAACCCTCAAAATCAAATGCAAAAAGGCAGAAATGGTAAATGCATTTTTTTCAGATCAGGATGCATTAAAAATTACATACACTAAGAGGCCAGAGGAAAATAGACCAAAATTAATAAGGAACTAAATAATCTAATCCTAAAGAAAGAGTGGGTAAAACAACAAACCATAGACACAATCGATAATTTCATCCAATGAGATAACATATCAAAATTTATGCAACCAAAGCAATTCTTAGGAAAAATTTTATATCTCTGGATGATTATTTGCATAAAATAGAGAAACGATCAATGAATTGGGCAAGCAACTAAAAAGCTAGAAAAAAGAACAAATAAAAAACTTCCAATTAAATACTAAATTTGAAATTATGAAAACAAAAGGGGAGATTAATAAAATTGAAAATAAGAAAACTATTGAACAAATAAACAAAACTAAGAGTTGGTTTTATGAAAAAAAATGGATAATCTTTAGTTAATTTGATTAGAAAAAGGAAAAAAGAAAATCAAATTATTAGTATCAAAAATGAAAAGTGTGAACTTTCCACCCATTAAAAGGATATTGGAGTAACAATTAGGAATTATTTTGCCCAACTGTATGACAATAAATCTGATAATTTAATAATGAAATGGATGAATATTTATAAAAATATAGCTTGCCCACAATAACAGAGGAAGAAATAAATTACTTAAAGAGTCCCATTTTAGAAAAACAAGTTGAACAAACTATTATTCAATTCCCTAAGAAAAAATCTCCAAGAACAGATGGATTTATACGAATTCTACCAAACACTTAAAGAACAATTAATTCCAATATTATGCAAACTATTTGGAAAAATAGAGAAAGAAGGAATCCTACCAAATTCCTTTTATGACACAGATATGGTACTGATACCTAAACCAAGTAAGATCAAAGCAGAGAAAGAAAATTATAAACCAATTTCCTTAATGAATATTGATGCAAAAAATCTTAAATAAAACAGTGGTAAAAAAAAGATTATAATAAGTTATCCCCAATAGCATAATTGATTATACCAATAACCAAACTAACAAAAATCATATGATTATTTCAATAGATACAGAAAAAGCATTTGCAAAATCCAATACCCATTCCTATTAAAAAGGATAAAATATATCTATATACAAATATAGATATATAGATATTAAAAAGTATAAAAATAAATGGAGTTTTCCTTAAAATGGTCAATACCATCTACTTAAAGCCATTAGCTAATGTCATTTGTAATGGGGAGAAACTAGAATCACTCCCAATAAGATCAGGGGTGAAACAAGGTTGCCCACTATCACCATTACTACTGGCAATAAGAGAAGAAAAAAGAGATTTAAGAAATTAGAATAGGTAATGAGAAAACCAAATTATCACTCTTTACAGATGATATGATGGTATATTTAGAGAATCCTAGAGAATCAACTAAAACTTACCAGAAATAATAAACAACTTTTAGCAAAATAAATCCACATAAATCATCAGCATTTTTATATATTACCAACAAAGTCCAGCAGCAAGAGATACAAAGAGAAATTCCTTTTAAAATAACTATAGATAATATAATATATTTGAGACTCTACCTGTCAAGGCAAAGTAAGGAACTATATAAACACAATTACAAAACACTTTCTACAAAAATTAAATTAGATCTAATCTCTTTGAAAAACATCAAGTGCTCATGAGCCGAGCTAATATAATAAAAATGACAATACTATCTAAATTAATCTACTTATTCAGTGCCCAAACAATAAAACTCCCAAGAAATTATTTTAGAGCTGGAAAAATTAATAACAAAGTTCATCTGGAAGAAGAAAAGATCAGAAATTTCATGGGAATTAATGAAAAAAAAAAAGCAAATGAAAGTGGCCTAGCTATACAAGACCTAAAACTATATTATAAAGCAGTAATCATCAGGATTTGATCATATTTGACATAGATTGGATAGCTTGCTCTCTACAGGAAGGGGAGGCAGAAGGGAGGTAGAAAAATTTGGGGTATGGGGTTTT